>NC_056732.1:1724178227-1724180727 GCF_019279795.1 Protopterus annectens | reverse complement strand
ATATAATGGATACTATGCAGAAATGAGTAGGCAAAAGAAAAACAATTATAAAGAAAGTAGAGTGGAGTAAAAGGGCCAGCCTTAAAAGGCTTAGCGGTTGTGTGGACACAGTGGCATAGAGACAAGGAATCCACTTGTGCTACTGGTGACTTGAGTTCAGGAATGAACTTTGACCACTTGTGGGGTCATCTGGAGGGGATATGATGAAGTAGATGATGACCATCATTCCTATCCAGTGTGGAGGAGTTACAGATGCCTACTGCCTTTCCAAACTCAAGGGGACATTAGAAGCTTCACAGTTCATGTACTTGGATAATGGGGAGGAAAGGAATTGAAATTTACTTTACTATTATTACACTAGCAACTCCCCCTAGTTGGGACTTTGGCTAGCTGATATAAGAATGATGGCTTCCTGGCTTCATGAGTGCAACTTTGTGAATGGATCCCTAGTTCTCTAGGATTACATTTGAGTAATTGTCTATGTCATCTCCATGTGTGGAGAGTGGAATCTATGCTGGGGACACGTGGACAAGCAGTCAGTGAATCTAGGTTTAGGTGGGCATGGAAACCAAAAGAACAGCCAGAAGAGAAGATGTGGAAAAATATTAACAGTTTAAACAGTGAAGCACAGAGATTGTCAAAAAGGACAGAGCAAGACATTATGTGTTTACAAGGTGCCATATTCATAAACAAAGATGGGAGGAGGATCTTTGTGCATAGATTTGACATCCAAATTAGCTGGGACTTGGGAACAGAAGAGTGCGCTGGTGTAGCCTTAATGGTAACTAGGGGGAAGTTAGTGGGATGCAAAGTATTAAGTGAAAGATTTTTGGTGCTGGCTACTGTATGTGAGGGATAGCATGTAAGGATAAGGGTATTGGAAACCTGCTAACTGCTAGAGCAGATAACACGAGTCATATTCTTTCACATCTTTTTTATAGAAATTTTAAGATATTTTGGATTGGAGATTTCAACTTCCATTTTTGTGAAGTGAAAAAAAAGATGAAAGGGATTGGCAATGTAAAAGAATTAAGGGAGATTTTGAATAGGGTAGATTTAAACAAATGAACTAATAGGCAGAATAATTTTATATCAGTCTATACACAAAAATACATATTTTTAGTGGATATTTTAAAGAATTGGCAGGTGGAATAAGGAGGCATGTTTCTTTGACTAGAAGGCATTGTGGAGAATTTCTGTGGGAAAATTATTAGATAAGAGAAATTTTAAGATTATTTAATATCAGAACAGATATGGTAGAAGCAAACGAGTCATAGACAAGGATTCAGAGTTATGGCTACGTGGCATAGAAAGAAAAGTGGTGGATTGTATACAAAGAGAAAGTAAAGAAAAGTCCAAAGATGTATAGAAGGGAGGAAGGGGGCAAAATAGACTTTATAAAGAGACAATACATGATTCATGTGAAGAATTAGAATGTAATAGCATGCAGTGATATGAGAAGGGTTTATTTATAATATACATATGTGTGTGTGTGTCTGAGGAAAAGATGAGTAAATTGGTAAACTGGTGATAGAAGAAAGGAATGCTGTTAAAGGAAAGGTAAGATGTATCCCCTTTACTGAGTTACAAACAAAGATGCAGGATATATGAGGGCATTGAGAAGCAAAGAAGGACATAGAAAAAATGGAAATAAGGAAGCCCAGGGCATTGTAAAGAAATATTTGGAAGTAGTGTATAAAGGAAAAGATAATTTACACGACATACATCAGTAGGATAAATAGGAAATGATAGGATGTTTACACATAGGCATGGTAGATGTGAAAGAGACTTTAAGAAAAGTAAAAGTGGCAATTATACCCAAAAGATATGGATTAGCTTATATATGTTATAAACGTGTTTAATTTTTTGGTGTTTAATATATTTTAGGTAAAGTGTCAGGATTAAGGGCACTGTAATAAGTTTAGAAGAATTTGTTTGGAAATGGGGATAAGTGTGATATAGCAAACTGAAGGTTGAGAGCATTTCTTAATTAAATTTATAAATTGTTAATGATGGTAGTACAGCTGAGGATGGGGAGTATTATACGTAATGTTTTAGAAGAGCATGTATATGGTATTAGCAGAAAGGATGCACAGAAAATGTTAATTTTAATGATTAAATTATGTAATGATATAATAAGTAAGAAAATGGAAGCAGAATAACTGTGACAGAAAACATTTAATATTTTTCCCACGATTACCTATTTATAAAATTATATGGGTTTGGAAAAAGGATCTATGGCTTAATCCAATCAGTATAATCAAATTGTAATAAATAATACCTGTAGTAAAGAGTAGAGAAGGCTACATAAAGAATGGAGTTAAACATTGAATTTCCCATGAGCCGTTGGTTGTTCAAACTTGTAGTAAATGTGATGATAATGAAATTAAATTTGGGAAAAAAGATGGTTAAAGGAGACAGTTGGCCCCAGGGATTATGTTAGGGTGTTTAGTTAAATTTTCTTTATGGGTGATCTAAATTATCTAAGAAGGCCCTGACT
>NC_056732.1:1724011199-1724159451 GCF_019279795.1 Protopterus annectens | reverse complement strand
TTTTGGTGGAACCATCATCAGTGACTTTGAGATCACCTAGTAGAGGTGGTGGGATACTGAGTCAACAACTTCACTGAGGATAGAAGTACAGCCATTTCCTCCATTTGGGTACTACAGTGACTTACATCAGGATAAGCAGTTTAGCATGGATGGACATTTACTGTGTTTGCATAGTAAAATATTGATATGAGACTCAAGAGCAGTCTCTTCAGACCGAATTGTTAAAAATGACATGCATGTATTTTCAAATTTGTATAGTATGTGTATATATTTTCTGTAATGAATCATCACCGAGTTTGCTTTCTGTCAACTTGATTGTAAGGAAGTTTACTCTGGCATATGTCGACCAAGCAGGACACAGGTTTTTCTGGAAAGGAAAGTAATATAGGCATCTGTCAAGGAAAGTCATTCTTTGATTTGGAAAAGCACATTTTTTTATAATTTAAAAGAAAGACATGCACATCATTGCCTTTGGTATTTGTTTACCTATTTATTTTACTTTTTATTCTGGAATGCAGCAAAGTTTTGTTTGTTGTAGGTAATATGTATCCAGAAGTTGGCATTTAATGCATTTTTTTTCATATTGTCAATCATGTTTTTTTTTTTTTTTAACTTTTTAAACTTGTTCATTTTTTGTTGTACCCTACAGTCGTATTGGAATAGGAGGAGTTTTGATATTAGGCATGCAAATTTCATTCTAAGTAGCTGTTCAGATTCTTGCTGATGTACCTACTTTACCAGAGACTTTTTTTAAACATCTTTATTAGATCCTGCTTTAGACAGTAAGATAAGCATACATACATTAATATAAAAGAAAACAAACTATACTAACTTTCATGCAGTATACATGCATGCTTTGATTTGTAACAATTATCATTCAGCCCAACATTGCATAAATTCCTCAACTCCTGCCTTCCCTTATTTTGTCCATATTTTCATTGCCTGCTGCTGGAGAGGTATGCTAATAAAGTAAAGTAATTTTGAGAGGTGATTTGGATCAGGGTTGAGGTTATTTGGGATGAAATGTGTAGTTTTAAGATCTGCAAAAATATAGATTTGCCCCTGCCACTACTAGTGGTACTGCAAGAGTGATAGCCAGCGAACCCTGAAAGAGAAGCAGTGCTTAACACAGACTAGCTACGTAGACATGTGTCTTCTCCTGGTAAAACTAAGTTCCAAGTTGGGTATTTTGCCTCTTTGGTTCCTTGTGTTGAGCAAAGATATACACTGCTACTTGGCAGATGAACTTTGACAGGTTGGAATGTCTAGTAATTTCCTTTTGTTTAAAGAAGCACTGTGGGGCTGAGAGAAGATTTACCAATATGCAAAATGTCTGTCTACCCTGTTCCCCCAGGCTGTCAAAACCCAGATCCTCTTTCCATCCCTAAAATAACGTCATTTACATAGCCAGTCTCTGAAGCCAGTGATGTGAATTTGTAATTCATACCTAATTCTAGATGTATAATATGTTATATACTTTATAATATATAAATATGTAATAATATAAATATATAATAGTACAGAGCAGTACTAATTACAAGAAATTTCCTGTCCTTAAGAACAAGCAGTTAAGAGATCCACCATGTCTGTGTGTATCTCTTCCAAGGCAGAACACCTAAAATCATTCACCTCAACAAAGTCATACTCATATTTTTCATGCTTTAGGACCTGAAAATGACTTAATTTGTGTGCATTATGCTCACCTTGTCTTTCACCAGCCTGTTGAGTGACAATGCAGTCACCAATAACAAACATTCCTGGTATTACCTTCCTCAGCTATTGGCTCTGTCTGCTTTAAGGGTTCTGCCTTTTAGCATGGAGATTCTTTGTAACAGAATGTGGTGACAGCAAAAATGGATGTTGGGACTATGTGGCTGGAGTGCCATATTAGATGTCTTGAAGGACTTGGGTAGAGGCTTTTTGACAGCATCAGTGCGTTTGTGTACTGACAACATTGGAGAGATCTGCCATCCATTTCTTGATCTACCAACAATTTCCTATATGTGAATGCGTGTGTCATAAATGGATTTTGTGTTCTTTGATAGCGAATTGTCAGTAAACATAAGGCAGTTGCTAAAGTACCTCAGGATGCCTAGGGAGATTAGGCTGGACCAGGAAACAGAAAACAGTATGTGACTTCATAGTGGTCATATAAGGTTGGTCTGTATTAGGTACAGCAGTTGGCTGTTGCTGCTGTACTGGTAGACATAGGGATGGTCAGTAAGTGAAATAAAGATAGTAAAGAAACAGAGTGAAACTAAGGTAGCAAAGTAAAAACAGATAGCAAGACTAAAATATAATGATATAATGTGAGGATTTAGAAGTATAGTAAAAAAAAGGGGGGGTAGAAGAAGCACAGCCTAGCTATAGATGGAGCCTCTGAACAATATAACAACTAGTATGACTGCAGGAAGGAAGGGAGTATGAAGACCAGTAAAATGACAGTAACATGGTACACTTGTTGGCCAACAGTTGATGTAAGTTACACTGTTAACAAGTGAGCATACTGGATGAAAGTGCAAGGCAGGTGATGCCCAACGAGTGAGCACCAACTACATATCGAGACAACCAGTGAATAGGCTGTGATGGTTAATACAGCGGGGTTTATTTAATAAAGCAATAATCAATACACACGCAATGAATATGTCAAACCCACAAATGTTGGACCTGCTCCAATTAAAAAATCCCAATCCATCTGAGCCACACGCTCCAGGGATGGGTCGATATTATATTATCAAAAGTTTAATTCAGCGAACGCTCACATGAGCGAAAACACTGGAAATTGAACTTCTTATTGTGGGGGCAGCACCCCCCTCACCCCCCGCTAACTATATATTCCAACTCCGAGATCGCACTTCAGTGAGGAAAGGGCAAATATCCCACTCTTCACTGTACCATGACCCCAAAAACACCCTTTCGATTTCCAGCGTTTTCACTCGTGAGCATTCGCTGAATTAAATTTGCGGTAATATAATATAGACCCCCAGGGACCTAAACCTTGTCACCCCAGTAAACAACACTTGCTGGAGAGCTAGGTTCCTGTCCCATCGACTTCCCATACTCTGGAACAGACCGCCCATTCAGGTCAAGCAGAGCACCTCTTTGGCCCTGTTTAAGAAAAATCTTGATGATTGGATGGGAAACAGGAAATTTGCCCCAGGGATCAGTTCGGTGGCTGTGCTTGACAGGGGTGCAGGAAATAAATTTCTGTAAGTACCAATAGACAGGGAATCCATATGGCTAGGCTCGTATAGGCCCTAGGGCCAATAGCCTAGTACCTACCTATGAAACATGAGCACAAAATGACAACCGAGCAAAAAAAAAATTAGCATTATTGACGTACTGAAATGTGGTTAGTTAAATAATATACACACAAGGTTGGTGCAATTACTGAAATACCCCATTAAAGTACCAAAATGTGATTAGTTAAAAAAGTGTTAGATAATAGACATACAAGTCTGGTGGAATTACTGAAATACACTATTAAAGTACTGAAGTGCAGTTGGTTAAAAAAGTGTTAATAGACGCAAGTCTGGTACAGTTACTGAAACACACTGTGGTTAGTTAAAAAGTGTTAAATTATATAAATACAAATCTGATTCAATTACTGAAGCAGTAGTCAGAATCCGGTACATAAGTATTGGTATATCTTATGTAATAAATTCAAGCTTAACAAAAAAAAATCAGTGAGCTTAGTGCACATAAGATGTAATTAACCAGACGAGTAAAGGCAGCAGAATATATATAACTTACAAAAAGGATGTAGAGGCTGCTTTACATTTCACTACTTATCCAGTAAGATTTACAATGGTAAGTGGCACTGTGCAGAATGCAACAAAGTGCAGAATAGAGCAAATATCTGGTTGTTTGAAGAATTTAAGGTGATGCACCTCCAGAAGTTGGGAAGTCAAAATCAAGCCTTCTTGATTCACCAGTGAAACCCAAGCTGTGATCGCCAGCACATGGAAACTTATTCTCTTAACCTGAGGCTGGTAAACTGCAGACATCACCTTTACAGATCCTGAAGTCCTTGTAAAATGTCAAATCAGACAAAACCCGGAAGGAAAATATCATTGTGGCCTCCCCTCCTTCTCTGTGGTCTCCTATTTTCTTCTTTGGATTGTACGATAGAGCACTCTCTCTGCAGCTCAGCCCTGAAGAACACCAAAATGAGCAAACATCTGGTTATTTGAAGTCTGTCGGACTCCTCTCCCACAGAAGCCAGCCAGGCAAAATCAAGTCGCTCTCCTCCCAGCAGCTGGCCAATCAAAATCAAGCACTCTGATCTGTCAGTGAACCCTAAGTTCAGATAAGTGGCTTTTGGAAGCCTCTACTGGCAGTTGGTGCACAGGGTTAAGGCTATCACTTCACCAGACATTGCTCCCAGGTCACCCTGAAAAGGGACTGTGTGTCCAGTGAAACTTCTTGTTTTAAAAAGTGTCAGTTAACCTCAAACAGTATGAACTGGCAAAATGCCATTTTGGGCCTTTAGAGTTCTTGTATTAGTAAGGATAACCATATCTTGTTAACTATGGCCTGAGTAAAATTCTGTATTACTACTGACTGACTGACCTGTAGATGAGTGTTCAAAAGTTTTTGCCTAATATGCTGAAATATTTAAAAGCCTATTAGCTGTTCCAACAATTTAGAAAGCAGCTCTACAATTGATATTACTGTGTCAATTGAATGAGTTAATCCTAGACTTTCGTTTGTGCTGTTCTGTCATACTGTTTGTCTTTCCTGTGCAGTTTCAATACTTACCTTTAAAAGTTCATATTACTTAGGCAGATGTTTCTCTGAAGTAGCCACTTCTTCTAGTAAAGATGGATGAAGCCCTGCTTGTAGCCAAGGTGATCCATGCTAGATTAGTGGTGGGGGTACGTGTTTGAGCTGACATGGGAGGTAGAGAGGAAGGATGGGGCGCGCACTATGTTTGTGTGGGGGGGGGGGTGAATGACTGTTGCAATGGCACATCATTCTTGGAAGTACTGGAAAAGACCCTCTGCTTAGAACAGAGGCTGGGATAGGCTTGTGTGTGGGCTTTGGCAAGAGTTGTTGCTTTACAGATAAGAGTGATAAGGCTTCTAGACCATGCCTACTAACAAGCATTGACCTATAAATTGAAGTGTTGGCATATGAGAGGGTAGGGGCATACCACGATTTTATGCCTGTGCAGGGAGTATTTCTCCCAAGTGTTTGCCTTGTGTTTTTCTTAACTGTTATGCTGTTTTTGTTGTTTGTTTTGTATATATGTGTTTATTATTTATTATATGCAAATATGTACATTATTAAGAGCTACCATATTTTACTTGCTGGTTCTAATGCACACTCGTTTGAAAGATTAATAAAAAAGATTACTGACTAAAAGACATTAAATAATGAGAGAAATGTTAGTGCATGAACACTTTTATACAATGTAGATACTGTTTATTTTTATAATAATTGCCTATGTAGTAAAGTCTGATTTATACTGAAATTTTCTTTTCCAATGTTGTCTTTTCCTTCTGGCTTCAACCTGTAGGTTATCGGATCTGAATTAGATCTGAGGCCAACTTTTCTCAGAGCCTTCAACTACAGAGCTCCACTTCCTCTATCTATAATGCAGTACTCCCCCATCTACCTTCAATCTCATTTCCCCCCTTGAGAGACTAAAGTGCAGCTGACAAGCTTCATCTGATCTCCTTTTCTTGCTGAAAGCTAGACTTATAATTTTTCCTCAGCTTTTTTTGGTGTTTGGTGTGGTAGCTGTTCCTGGGCCTAGTTAGGCTGCTTGGTAGTGTTTTTTTTTTCAGGTTTCGGATCTGATTGCATTCCTACCTCGTCTGTACTTTCAAAAAAAAAATTAAAAGTTAGTTACTGGTGTTTATCTCTATTAAGGTTGCTGTGTGTCTTGTTTTCCTATTTAGGTAGCTAGTTAATTAGACAGACATATAGTAGTGCTGTTGTTTTTCAATAATTATTGTGTTTTTTGCTGTATAATTGTTTTTTCTTTCCCCAAGGGTCATTACCATAAGCAAAAGGAGAAGGGTAAAGAATTAAAAAATTGTGTAGCTTGTGGCCACAAGCTACCATTGCAAGACTCACATGATTGGTGTGTCTGCTGTCGCGGAGTGTTGCACTTTGACATTGAGTACAGCAATTGTGCCAGTTCTGGGGCTCGGCCACTCAATGAGCACCAAGCAGAATTGCTTTTGAAGGGCTTGTTGCCCTCGGCAAGGGTTCTACCCTTCCCTGCCCATCACCTATGAAGAAGCCTAACAAAGGTGGTAGGGGATGGGTCAGGGAGAAGGAAAAAGACCAGAAAGGCTTGGAAAAAGGCAGGAGGAGGGACTGCAAACAAGCATCCCCTGGTCCTTTGGATCAGACTAACCCAAAGATCCATTGATCTTTGGCACCTCCAGCTGCTTCAGTGCCGAGGTCAACCATGTCATCCCAGAGGCGATCTCCCATGGCACCAACCATGGGGAAGTCAACATTCCCAGCCGAGTATCCCCAGCTCCTTTTTAGCTAACATTGGGAGGGTGGTTCATGTAGGTCACATTTTCCCCCTTCTCTCCTGTTACTCCCAGGGAGTTCTCCCATAAGTCTTCCTCATCTCGGATCCGGCATGAGTTTACTCCTCTTTGGATACGGTCTTCTCCAGTTCAGATCTGATCATCGGATCCCACTGCTGGAGGACTGCTATTGAAGCCCTCTTCAGTGGCCATGTTGGCTCAGTCTGCCTGCCCTTTTGGGAGCTTGACATCCTCAAATTTGGACCAACTGATATGCTCCTTCTTGCCAGCCCAGATTCAGTTGGGGCTCATTCCTGAGGCCTTGGTGCCAGTGCCAGAGGGTTTGGCTCCATACCTATTTTTTTCCTACTCGCAGTGCTTTGGCTCTAAGGTTTATTGATCCCGTCAATTTGCTTTCCCCAAGGTCAGCTGTGAGGACTTGGTCTCTTCAAGTACCAACCCCTTCCTTGGCCTATTTGACTCTAGCTACATTGAAACTGAGGGTGCAGAGCCATGGTTCCAGGGTCAGGTTCGACCCTCCTGGTTTTGGACTTGTCCCTCCCCAAGGGCCTTCAGCACTGGACTGTTCAACTTCAGTTTCTGTGTCATAGCAGGTCAGGTTGGCTTTTGGGACTGGCTTCTCATTTAGCTCTGTGGGCCTGACAAGTGATGGCTTCAGGTGTCTGGCCTTGACTTCGGCATTCAGTGCTGTAGAGAGGATTCTCTGCAGGTCTGAGATAGAGCATTCAGCAATGATGGGTTTTCCTTCCATGGCATCAGTTTCTGGACCTGCAGACATGCATCGTTTGGCTCCAGGACAACGCATACCTCCTGGCCTCTCTGTATAACTCTGTCTCCAGGGCCCCCTGCCTCTTCCACTTCCACTCCAGATTCCCTAGTCTAGATAGGGCACAGGAAGTGCCATTGAAAGAGGAAGTACATGAATTCCCCAAAGGAATCTCTCACCATGGACACTGACCTCAATGAAGGAGAGTGTTCCCACAAGTCCTCCCTGTGACTACGCCTCCTTTGGTGACCTTGAAGTTATTGAGCCAGGGCAGGGGCTGGACTGCCAAAGCCATCTCTGTGGAGGAGTCAGTGTTTTTGGAAGCACTTGGTGTGGGTCTGTCTACATCCTGATTGGTTCCCCCTCCAGATGCCCTTATCTGTCTGGTGCCCTGGAGGGCATGAAGAGAACCAAATGTAGTGGAACCAGTCCCTAAGAAGCCTGTCACATCTTAGCTCTGCTTAAGGACCAGCCACATTGGAGTAAGGTCCCTACCTTTGATGAGATCAGGGTGGAGGCAAACACCAAAAATGATGTTTCAGATGAAAGTCCCTCTTTCCATCCCCTGAACAGGAGTCCAGGGCTTTGGACCATTTAGAAAAGCACACCTGTGCTGAGAGCTCTTAATTGTCTAGCACACTTGATGAGACTTCAGCGTTACCTTGTGTCAAAAGTGTCAAAAATAATGAAGGCAAAGCAAGCCCCTAAGATGCAAAAAATTATTGAGACGCAGTTGTCAACCATGCAATTGATTACTAACATTTGCATGTGCTCTGTAATGTAGCTGATGGCATGTCACACCCAGAAGGCACTAATATTGCTATTTGCTGGCATGCATGGATGTGACTGTGTATCTTTGATGGCTGGTTTAAGTTGTCCTTTGTTAAATATCCATTTGATGGTGCTTCTTTCTTTGGACAAAAGGTTAGAGACATGCAAATTAGGAGCAAGCTGGATGGTAAGCTGCTGTCTGCCATTGGAATATGCTTTACTACACCCAGAGGTACTTCTGCAGGAACCAGACAGGGTTAAGTGCCTCTTTTTTCGCAAGTTGCAGCAGTCTTTTCAGGACACTCCTCTTGGAGGTTCTTCTCGTAGCAGGGGGCAAGCAGAATGGGCACTGCCCATGTGGCAGAGACTGTCCACAGAAATGAGGCTTCTGAGGAGCTTTCTCTAAGAGGCCATTCCAGCATACCTGAAGTGTTGCCCACCTGTCCTACTCTAGATGAAGTCACTTCAGATGCATGGGTGTTGAGAGTCATATCCATAGGTTATGCAATTTCATATTTGTTTGCATTGAAAGAAACAAAAAAATCACTTCCAGATGTTCCAGTTCATCAGACAAAAGATGTAGTAGTTGAGATTCAAATGCTGCTGGCCAATCAAGTCTTCCAAGTGGTACCACTAGACCAAGGAGGATTCGGGATCTATTCTGGATTTTATTTGTACCAAAAAAGGACAAGGACCTCAGACCAATCTTGGATCTAAGCAAGATGAATGGTTATGTCATGCAGACCGGGTTCTGGATGGTCACAGTGCAGTCCATTCTGCCTTTATTGAAAAAAGATGATTAGATGTGTTTGATATATCTGATGGATGCCTAACATCATATAAAGATTGCAAGGATGTTTAGGAGATTTCTGCACTTTCGGCTGAGCCCAATCAGTATCATTTCTGAGCACTGCCTCTTTGGTCTCCCCACAGCCCTCCAGGTGTTCAGATGCATGGCGGTCATGGCTGCGTAGCTCAGGCTGCAGAAGGTTCCATATTTTTCCATGTAAAATTGTCTTTTTAACCACCTTCATGACAGACTCACTTATCAAAGCTTGGGATTTTTTACTCCAGTTGTGTCTGTCCCTGAGGATCACGGTGAACTATGAAAAGTCCAATTTAGAGACAGTTCATGTTTTAGAGTTCACAGACTGACATTCTGAGCAGAACTCCGAATCCATAGGTATCTCAGTGACTTATTTATCACAAACCTTTGTACTCCACAATTCTAAGGCTCTTGGGACAAAAAACAGCTTTGATTTGTCTGATAGCTCTTGAGGTTCCGTACAAGGATTTTGTAGTGGATGTTAGAAGTCCAGTGGTTATACACCCCATGGATTTCCTGTTTGCCATAATGAAAAGTTGTCTGAGTCTGGTGAGATGGTGGTTGACATCCCCTCTTGTCAATGCATGGTGGTCCTTCGTTCTCCCCCAACCTCAGTTATGGTCATGACAGACATCTCTCTTGTGAGGTGTGAGGTAACATTTTGAAGGGGAGGTGGTCTAGGTAATGTGGTCGACCTCCAAGGCCAAACTTGTTTTGAAGATGACAGTGATTCTCCTAGACTTGCAAGCTTTTCAGGAACTTCTCCCCAAGTGTGTGATCTCTGGTCAGACAAATATGTCTGTGGGTTGTGATCTCTGGTCAGTTAAGACAATAGGTCTGTGCCTGGTACCTAAATGATCAGGGGGAACTTGATCTTATCCTGTTTATTAGGAAGCCATGAGGGTATGACAATGTTTGCTTTCCTGTCAGTGGCTACTGATCACAACAAACTTCCTTGAGAAATCCAACATCTTGGCCGACAGTTTAACCAGGAATATCCTTCTTCCTCATGAATGGTCTGTAAATTTAAAAGAAACCGCTTTGATTTTCCAGTGCAGGGGTACTCTGTGCTGAGATTTATTTCCCACCCCATCCAACTCCACACTTCTCCTCACTCTGGAAAATCTATTAATTTTTGCTCTTACCAAGACTTTGTTTAAAGCCACAAAAAGTACTCCAGCAGTTCAAGGCTACAGGGCCTTCAACACATTTAGACCAACAGCAGCACAGATAGGGGATAAAGTTGATGCCCTGGAGTTCAGCCATGTCCAAGCCTCCATAGACCAGGTTCCTCATCATATTCTAGCCAGCTACAGTTCATCCTTCCTATGAGGCTCACAACTGTTATCTAGACCTACTAAAGATGCTCACCAACTAGTGAAATACTATATTCTTGGGGGACTTTAACTACCCCCCTATAGAGTGGAAAAAGTACACTGCCTCTAAATCACAGACACAAGGTTTCCTAGCTATGTCAACACAAATACATTGGGCCAGAGAGTGCATTCTCCAACCAGATTAAACATATTGGCTCTAGTACTCCCCAACATGGAAAAGTGTTGTCCCCCCCCCCCCCATGTCATGCCCTTATTGGAGAAGTCGGACCACAAAGCTGTCTCCCTCTAAATAAAAATTAACTTGGAAAACCCAACTAAGTCTGTAACAGTTAGCTATGGTTATGGTTATGGTTAGTACTAGGCTAACTGGCCTTGTGGGCCATTTTAAGCTTAGCCAAGTACCCCATGTGAAATTCAAACCCTGCACTTTCTGTTTGTAAGGCAAACACCTTAACCATTATGCCAACCCCAACTCCATAACAGTTAGGAACAATTCTAAAGCAAACTACATCCTATTAAGTGACATTTTGTCAAAATTCATGGCTCCCCACAAACCTTGAAAACACAACTACCTATGCGGGTTTATTTACTGGCAGTGTGTGCAGACATGTAAATGGCTGCAATGAAACTGCCATAGCTACCAGAAGTAAGCTCAGATCTAGCACCAAAAACAAACCACACTGGTGGAATCCTTAGCGTAACAGGCTGTATAACAAAATAAATAAGTTGTGGCCAAAATCAGGAAGGGTAACTCTCATAACATAAAGACAAGAACTCCCTGATTCAAATAAACAAGAAACTAAGAAGTCTAATAAAGTCTGAAAAGCTTGGTTATTTGGACAGGATAGCCTCCCAGGCTAAGGAAAATTGTAAGGCCTTTTTCAGCTGTATCAGAAACCTTAAAGGCAGTACTCAGCAGTGTGGAGAACTGGTTGTAAATGGCAAAACTTTGGTGACCAGGCTGACATAGCAAATCTACTGGGTCATAAATTTAGCTGCAATTTCACGCCAACTCCCCCACCACCCCATGTGAAATCCCTTCTAGCATATCCCCCAACTGTCAACAGGGAGCACGTCCTGGAGGCACTCTCTGAAGCCAAAAACGGTGCTTCATTTGTCCCAGACAGTATCCCTGGTTGCCTCCTAAATAACCAAGAACATGACTTAGCAGGGCCACTTCAGATACTCTTCAACTACAGCACCAAAGTAGGTTACGTGCCAAGTGCATGGAGAGCCACAACGGTCATCCCTCTCATAAGGGTACACCATCAACTGACCCAGGAACTACAGGTCCACTAGTCTAACAAGTCTAATATGCAAAGCCATGTAACAAATTATCATGGAAATGCTCAACAAGGACATTGGCAACCTACAGACACTGGACCATCCCTCTTTGACTTTGTTAAGGGAAGGTCTTGTCTACCTTAACCTGGAAGACTTCAAGAGGGTAATAGTGGTTATTGATGAAGGGGGAATAGTGCATACTGACTTCCTTGACCTGGCCAAGGGATTTGATGCAATACCCCACTCCGATATTGTTGACCACCTCTTGGAACTAGGTATAAATCCCTACAAAACTCACTGGGTTATCAGCTGGCTCACATATAGGTTCCAAGAAGTCAAGATTAGTGAGACCACTTACTCCAGGAGACCGGCCACCAGTGGAGTACCCCAGGGCTTGATGTTCAACCTACTCCTGTTTGACATCAACTTCTCATAAGTCAAGGCTAATGACAAAGACCTCTGGATCACCAAGTTCACAAATTACTGTAAATTGGGAGCTGTAATATATTACCCCCACAGCACCAACATCCTACAGGAAGGTCTAACACAAACAAATGACTAGTGCAAAAACTAGATTAAAACTCAATAGAAAGAAATGCATTATAATGCTGTTTGGGAAATCGTCCACCCAAGCTAATTACTCCATCGATAAAACACCCCTAAGGGTTGACCTGATAGTTGGGGATCTGGGAACATATGTAGATAGTAATCTGGTGCTCAAACAACACGTTGCTAAGATAGAAAGAAAATCATTCTATGTCACCCACCTCATAAGCAAGGGTATGGCATCCAGATCCAAGGAAGTTACAGTATCATTCTACTCGGCCCTTATCTGACACATCATTGAGTACTGTGACCCCTTTGGTATGTACCAAACCAGGCAATTGCAACATTAGAATGCCCTCAAAGGTTTCTCACCAGGAGAATCCGGGGTATGAATACCCTGTTCTACACAGATCACCTGAAGGTCCTATCCCTGTACTCTGTCTCCTACAACTTACTGACAGGTGATCTGTGCCTAGCATATAAGGCATCCTCAGACCCAGTTGTGATGGATCCCTCCAGCCTCTTCTATTTATGCCACAAGCAAAGCTATGATCCTATAGTCTAATGTTTCTGGTACTGTCAAAGGATCCATGCTTCCCATTTACATGATGCAGAATTCATCCTTGACCCTATTCGAAAGAAACCTTAATCATTGGGTGGGAAATCACAGATTTACCCCTAGTATGGTCCTCATGTCTCTGATGGATGTGGGTCAACAGTAAGTAAATTAATCCCCGAGTAGCATACCACCCCCACCATATAACCCTTAGCTACCTTTTTACTAACATACTCCACCAAGAAACTCTGGGACAAAACTGGGTTTAGTTGCATGGCTAGGCGTGTAAAGACCCTTGTGGTCATTAGCCTAGTATAAACCTATGAATGACGTGCAGCAGATTTTATGCCCTGGTTCTCCTGAGGTACAGTCACCAAAGGACTCAACTCTATATGCTTGGTCCTCAGGTCTCCTGTATGCCCCTACCCAATAAATATAAAGAAATTTCTTCAGAAAGAAGCCCAGAGCAACTGTAATTATCATTGTCCCATTCTCACCCAACAAGTTTTATTCCACTTCCTTTGATCTCACCTCCAGTATCTGCCCTGGGTGCTATATCCCATTCCAGAGTTGATTTTCCATCAGGTGGGAATATCTCTGCCCAACCTTCACACATTCAAGTAAACCGCATCACATTGGCAGAGATAACTCACCTGTAGTTGCCCTAAAGATCTCTAAGTCCTTCTTGTGGGGTACATTATTGTTAAGACCTCCAGTTCAAAGTCCTGTACCTCCTTGGGTTTGCCTTTGATGCTGTAGGTATTGGCCAGTCCTCCTTTTTGATTCTTTGCCTATCATTCCATTAAAGTTACTGTCTTGAAAAACTATTCTCATGGTAGTCAGATGGGTTTCTGAACTGCAGAATTTGTCTTCCATCACTTCTTATCTGATTTTCCATAAGGATAGTGCTACTCTAAGGACCGATTCCTCCTTTTTGCCCAAAGTGACATCATTGTCTCCTTTGAGACAACTTTTTCTTTTGTCTTGTTCCTTCCAAACTATAGTAATAAGGGTGAATATCTGATGCACTGTCTGGATGTTCATAAAGAGCTAAGATTTTATTTGGGAATGACCAAAGTCTGTAGAAAAACACAACAACTCTTTGTCTCCTTTTCCATGGCTGGGCTGGGCAGGCCATTGTAAAAAGCAACCCTATCCATGTGGCTTTCTAATTGCATTTCTTTTGTGTGCAACTTGAGAGGAAAGTCCTTACCTGCAAAACCTAAAGATCATTTGACTAGGGCAGTGGCTACTCCTATTGCCTTTTCCTCTAAATCTTATGTTGATGACGTTTGTGCCACTACTACTTGGGTGGCTAGCCCTCATACTTTTGAGTCCCATTATAAATTGGATGTACAGGTGAAGTCCAAGGCATCTTTTGGTTCCCGCATTGTGAGAAATGGTCTCTTGTAGGACCTCCCTAGGATTATACATGTCAGGGGGACTCAGTCCCACGTGTTGAAACCATACAAAAAAGACAACATCAGCTAGTAAAGTTACATACTTAACCATAACGATAGATCAGTGTTGTCTGTTTCCATCCAGTTCAAGCATCCCTCCCTCCTGTCCGCCTTTTGAGGTTTTTTTGAGCTATGCATGTACAGGAGATCAGACCTTTAGAGGTTCCTGTTTGTTTCCTGTGTTAAGTTCCTGGATTTATCCAGGCAATTTTCTTAGATTATGTGTGAAGAGCAAACTCAATCTGAGATAGATGGGGAGAGTAGTTCATTTTAGGTAGAGGAAGCAGAGCTGTGGAGCTGAAGTTTATGAGAAAGGCTGGCATCAGATCCAAGTCAGATTCAATAACCCACAGGTTGAAATGGACAGAAGTAGGCAACATAGATCTATCATTATGGTAAGTACATAACTTTCATTTTTTGCATCATGTTTCTGTACTGTACAACTTGTAACATAATTTTTAATTTGTCTCTACATTGGGTTGTGAATGGAAACTCCTTTTGGATTTCTCTGTTACTTAGTTAAGGAATAAAATATATAAATCATGTATATTGTCAGCACCATTTGTCTCCGAATATCAATGCTGGAGAATTAGTTGGTTCAAAAATGACAGAAGAATATAGAAATGTTTTTCTTTAAGAGAAGTAATTTGGCAGTACTTATGTCAGTTTGATATGCACGGGCAATACATTATTAGAATATGAAAAGCAGCCATTTGACTCCAGATGTGACCTATTTTTATGGTTCTTGATCAAGTGTTACTGTGTCCTTGAGTATCCTTTTCTTAGTATTATTTATCAGCTGTATATGAGTAAACCATTGTAAACACAGTACATGCTTTTGGATGGATTCTTTTAAACTATACAATTTCTGCTTATTCCTTTCAGGGTATGATATCCCAGTGGAGCACCTTTTGTTATATATAAAAGATGATACATGTCTATCTGTTGACACTGAAGGAGGAACTGTGGTGCAGCAAAAACATCTTCCTTGTATCAGAATCTGCAGTAAGTACAGAACGACCTTTTAAGTTTTCCACACCTTGAATCTGGAGAACGTATGAGATAGTTTGTGTCATTAGAGATGGGCACATTAGTCCTCCAATTACCTGAAAGCACCATAAGTCACTTCATTGCAGTGGTCCCAGAGAACAAGATTATTTATGAAATAATACAAATCCAACCATCAGATTAGAGTTCTGGCTGTTGTTTTTGGACCCCATTTCTAAAATATTTACCTTCTAAATCAGGATGGGAAGGTGATTTGATAATCAGAAATGAGAGCTGTATAAATACTGCTGTAAGTTGGGTGAGGGGTGAACAGCAGTAGAATGACAGTGGTCAGAGGCAGAGAAAGTGAGCAGTACTACAGTGTATTGTGTGCCCCTGAAAGCCGAGCATGAATTGTAGCACAGAATGTGATGTGATACTTAAGGTGAGTACTGCAGAACATTATGTGGTACTAAATGCTGGGATGAGCACAACCACAAAATATGCTGTGGTACTTATTGTTGTGGGAAGCTGTACTGCTGAACCTGGTATGATACTAAATGCTGATGGGTGAGCAGTACAACAAAGATAGCGTTGTACTAAGTACTAGTGTAAGCAGTAGAGCACAACATAGGGTCATACTGAATACTGGGGTGAGCAGTAGAGCACAACATAAGGTCATACTGAATACTGGGGTGAGCAGTAGAGCAGAACATAAGGTCATACTGAATACTGGGGTGGGCAGTAGAGCGCAACATAAGGTCATACTGAATACTGGGGTGAGCAGTAGTGCGCAACATAAGGTCATACTGAATACTGGAGTGAGCAGTAGTGCACAACATAGGGTTGTACTGAATACTGGGGTGAGCAGTAGTGCACAACATAGGGTCATACTGAATACTGGGGTGAGTAGTAGTGCACAACATAGGGTTGTACTGAGAACTAGTGTAAGCAGTAGTGCACAACATAAGGTCATACTGAATACTGGGGTGAGCAGTAGTGCACAACATAATGTCATACTGAATACTGGGGTGAGCAGTAGAGCACAACGTAGGGTAGTACTGAATACTGTGGTGAGCAGTAGTGCACAACATAGGGTCATACTGAATACTGGGGTGAGCAGTAATGCACAACATAGGGTCGTACTGAATACTGGGGTGAGCAGTAGTGCACAACATAGGGTCATACTGAATACTGGGGTGAGCAGTAGTGCACAACATAGGGTAGTACTGAATACTGAATACTGTGGTGACCAGTAGTGCACAACATAGGGTCTTACTGAATACTGGGGTGAGCAGTAGTGCACAACATAGGGTTGTACTGGGGTGAGCAGTAGTGCACAACATAGGGTCGTACTGAATACTGGGGTGAGCAGTAGTGCACAACATAGGGTCGTACTGAATACTGGGGTGAGCAGTAGTGCACAACATAGGGTATACTGGATACTGGGGTGACCAGCAGTGCACAACATAGCGTCTTACGGAATACTGGGGTGAGCAGTAGTGCACAACATAGGGTCATACGGAATACTGGGGTAAGCAGTAGTGCACAAGATAGGGTAGTACTGAATACTGGGGTGACCAGTAGTACAGAAAATAGGGTCGTACTGAATACTGGAGTGACTGGCAGTGCACAACATAGGTTTGTACTGAATGCTTGGTAAGCAGTAGTGTACAACTTAGGGTCGTACTGAATACTGGGATGAGCAGTAGTTCACAATATACTGTCATACTGAATACTGGAGTGAGTAGTAGTGCACAACATATGGTAGTACTGAATATTGGGGTGAGTAGTAGTGCACAACATAGGGTAGTACTGAATACTAGGGTAACCAGTAGTGTACAACATAGAGTCGTACTGAATACTGGGGTGAGCAGTAGTGCACAATATACTGTTGTACTGAAAACTGGAGTGAGCAGTAATGCACAACATAAGGTCATACTGAATATTGGGGTGAGCAGTAGTGCACAACATAGTGTTGTACTGAATACTGAGTACTGAATAGTGCGGTGAACGCTAGTGCAGAGCATGGTGTGGCAGTGGTAGCTAGGCATGAATAGTATCACAGAATGTGAAGTCATACATAAGGCTGGGGGTGAGCAGTACTATAAAAATTAAATGATATTGAATGCTGGGATGAGCTGAACTAGAGAATCTGCTATGGTACTGATTGTTAAGTTGTACTGCTGAATTTGGTGTAGTAACTGTTGTACTGAATACTGGGGTTTGTAGTAGTGTTTTACTGAATATTCTGGTAAGCATTATTGCAGAAGATATTGTTTAAATACTGGAGTAAACAGTAGTGCAGAGCATGGTGTGATACTGAATAATGATGTTGAGAGCAGCATTGCATATCATGGTTTGGTACTGAAGGCAGGGGGAACGTCATATGAAAGCAGGTGTGCTAGCTGCATTAAGAGAATTCAGTGATATGTTAGGAAGTCTGTAGAACTGATGTAGATCCTTCCTTTCAGTACTGCTTTTGAACAGATGGAGACTTCTTTTTTAAGTTTACTGCATTCTGTGATTCTACCAGTCATCGTTGGCTCACAAAATATAGAGGGAGGTTGTGGGTGTCAGTGAGGTGATAGGTATGTACTAGCAATCATTATGCAGACCATTACAAGCCTAACTAAAAAAAAAAAAAAAAAAAAAAAAAAAACATTCAGAATGTTTCTCCATCTTCCAGCAGGGAGCCAAGATAGATCATGGGAAAACTTGAGGCTGCTCATGTAATTATCTATGTTTACATTTAAGGCAGTAGTGGTGCTACTTTGACATGCCGAGGCAGCTTGTTCCAGGAGTAAGATATATGTCCCCTATATAAATCTGTCATACCTTCTGCTTTACTTGTCTTTCAATGGAGTTTACTTAGTTTAACTGGGATTTTTTCCATTAGCCTTTGTTTTGTGAATGAATAGGGAGGACAAAGAAGGCTGGATCTGTCGCGGCTCAAAAGGTAGACACATCTCCATGGAGGTATCTGCGGATGAAACTGAGTACAGACAGAGGCCATCTAGTTTGCCCTGTTAACTAAGATTTTTGAGATCATTGATCTTTTTAGTTATGAATCTCTGAGTTGTGTCAATTGGATTGGTGTGTTTAGACAAATATATGCCAAAATATGCATTATAGTTATGTCAAGAATCTAAATGGCAATGCTCAGATCTGCTCTGAGTTACAACAGAATGGCATTAAATGTACTGATCCAAAGGATATTGCTAATATCCCGGCAGATCGATTTAGTGCCAACTTCACCCCCCTCTCACCCCCTAAAGGGCCCATCTCAATACCAAAAGATTGCCAAATTCCGATAATCACGGCCACACAGGTAGAAACCACACTCTCCAAAGCTAAGAATACAGCATCCATGGCACCAGATGACATCCCAGGCTGTGTACTACATGAACTACAAAATGATCTGGCACCTCACCTAAGTGTCATGTTTAATCATAGCCTCACCTCAGGCTTCATGCCCATTGAGTGGCACACAGCTACAGTTATCCTGCTCTACAAGGGAGGATCCGCCTTGGATCCCGGGAACTACCATCCCATCAGTCTGACAAGCCTGATCTGCAAGGGCATGGAACACATTATCATGGAACTTATAAACAAAGACATTGGCAACCTTCAAACACTGGACCCCATCAAATTTGGGTTTGTGAAGGGCCGGTCTTGTCTCCTGAATTCGATTGACTTCTTTGAATCAGTCTCCAGAGCTGTGGACGAGGGTAAGGTGGTCCACACAGCCTATCTGGACCTCACCAAGGCCTTTGACACCATCCCCCACTCTGGAATCATAGATAAACTTACTAAGCTGGGCATAAATCCCTACATCACTCGATGGGTTGCCAACTGGCTTACTGACAGAACACAGACTGTAAAAGTAGCCGACTCCAAATCCAGCTCCAAACAAGTGACAAGTAGAGTACCTCAGGGTTCAGTCCTGGGACCACTCTTGTTTGGCATCTACTTCTCTGAAGTACAGGCCAACACTAAGGCACTCAGGCTAACAAAGTTTGCAGATGACTGCAAACTGGGAGCCATTATTGAATCCCCAAATGATGTGGATATTCTACAAAAGGGCCTTACAGAAACAGATGCCTGGTGCCATAGCCATGGGCTCAAGCTTAATGCCAAGAAATGTATAGTTATCCCCTTTGGAAAAAAACATGTACCCATGAATTACCACATAGGTGGCAGGACACTAAACATCGAAAGTGTGATGAGAGACTTAGGGACACAGGTGGACAGTGGTCTCACTTTCGATAACCACATCGCCACAACAGTCAGGAAAAATGTGACACACCTCATCAGTAAGGGCTTTTCATCCAGAAAAAAGGAGGTCATTGTCCCACTGTACTCATCCCTCATTAGACCCATTATAGAGTATAATGCCTCATTTGGTATGTACCTCACAAGACATCTGCAACAGCTGGAAAGGCCACAGAAATACCTCACTAAAAGAATCACAGGCCTAAAGCAGATGCCATATGCTGACCGTCTAAAAAAGCTCCAGCTATACTCAGTGGCATATCGTCTACTCAGAGGCGATCTCTGCTTAACATACAAGGCCATGTCAAACCCTGAGCTGCTGGACGTGCTCCACTTAAAGAAATCCCAATCCCTCAGAGCCACAAGCTCCAGAGATCTGAACCTTGTCATCACAATGAACAAAACATGCTGGAGGGATAGGTTCCTGACCCAGAGACTCCCCATACTCTGGAATAGACTGCCCATACATGTCAAGCAGAATGCCTCATTGGCCCTCTTCAAAAGGAACCTTGATGATTGGATGGGAGATAGGAAATTCCGGGGATCATGTCAGTCACCCTGCTAGTCAGGGGCCCAGAGAAGTAAATGTTGTGGGAAGAAATATCCAGGGAATTGTTATGGCTAGGCTTGCATAGGCCCTAGGGCCGATTAGGGTTACCACCTGTCCCACTTTGCGAGGGACAGTCCCTCCAGTTGTGTCCCACAAAAAAATTGTAAAAATGGCAAATGTCCTGAGATTTTAGGACAAAATTATTTTCTATATTTTATCTAATGGTTGCATAAAACAGTTATTGTGTATGTGAAACACCTAAATGTTACACGAAACAGAATAAGCAACTAAAATGCTACAAGAATAAGCTTTTATTTAGGCAAAAAAGTGAAGTTCTGTCCTTTGTACTGGCCGTGGGTATGTTTTGGCCTGCAAAATCTACCATTTGTACCAAAAATGTCCCACTTTGGGCATTTGAAAAGGTGGCAACCCTAGGGCCGATAGCCTAGTACCAACCTATGAACCTATATTTTATTACTATATGCAGTATATCTGTAGCTTTTACTGCTTTTACTGTATTATTGAAACATCACATAGCTGGTTAGGTTTATTCTATTGAAGTCTTTACTGCTTTGCCTGCTTATTTCAGCAGTGAATGGTTACATTGTGCTTGCACAGAACTAGTGCGCATTTAACATTTTTGTATATTGCCTTATATACTTGCTTATGCTTTACTGGATTCAGTGGTGTACAGCCTTCACATTTATTCTGTTATGAAATAGCCTTTGCATTTTATTTCTATACCAGTGTATGTTTAACATTCTTGCATGCTGCCTTAAGTAATTGCTTATGCTATACTTGGTACAATGGAGTGCTGTCTTCACTGTGTATGCTAGTATGAAATAGCCTGCAATTTTATTAAATTACTTACAAGAGGTAATGTACTGAACTACTGCTATTTTCCTGCTACACTAGTGTGTATAAAATAAGTAGTTAATGGTACTGAACCTGTTGTATCTCAACATCCAGCTTGTTTTATATAATGCTGGAACTCATCCATATCCATACAACCTTTTACTGGTGTACAGCTTCTGGTATCCAAACCATTTAAGCTGAAGTTGTAAGTAGTGGTCGGTAAGGATAACTTCTTTCAAACAACATTGCAGTACAGTTGTTTATTAATTTGTCACGTCTTAATCTTTTGCCTGTACCATCTCTTATCTTTTTAGACTTTGCCCTGACAACACCTCTTTTTCTGCATGCATCCCTGGTTTTACTCATCCAAACCTACATAACTGCATCTTTGAACGTTGAATATGCACCTGCTAGCTAAGGGCAAGACCACAGTGATTTCCTGACAGAAACTAAACAAGGATAGCCTACATTATCTGCCCAAGTATGTTATTGATAAAATAGATGCCTAGGCTCTGTTACCAAATACAGTTGTATAACTGTGGCTTCTTAAATGTAAATGGTGTGTACACGTACAGAGGACATAGCACTATCTTACCTAATATTCTATTAAAACCCTTTCTAGTATTTCTGTATAAATATACAACTTAGCATTTACACAAAAGTAGCATAAGATTAAAAGCCTGTACTTGCTAAACATAGTTTTAATAGTTGCCATTTGATCCTTCAGCTTTTTCCCCTCACCCTCTCTGCCTTTCACATCGCACTCCAAGGGAAAGTTCAAACATCTTTAACCGAAAGGAGCAAACTCTGGCTAACACTATTATACTGTACTGTTAAGCATCACATCCTGTAATGGTTGCCATTTGATCATTAAGCTTCCACACACCCATTGCCTTCCCCATTACACTTAAAGGGAAAGTTCAACATCCTTAATTTAAAGGAACACAGTCTAGCTAAAAATATTCTGACTTTGCCCTCACTCTGCTCATGCTGTTTCTGCTACCCTACCCTGCCCCCAATTCTCACCCAACCCTCCTTACTCTGCATTTATTCTGCACCATACCCGAACCCCTAACAAATTTGACCACTCAACATCAGGATAGTTTAAAACTCCTCTCCCACAATATAATTAAATATTCTCTCACTCATCTAAGCCTGTTTCTCATCCATCCCAGCCAAGCCCTACAAGGTTTGCCCACTCGATTGCAAGATAGTTAAAAACTCCTAACAACGATATCTTACCTAAACTCTTAATCATCTCAACCTCTTTCTGTACATCCCAGACAACCACTATCCTTTTACAGCACCCCAAATCCTTCACTCTTCCATTGAAAAGACTTTTTCCTAAACTCTAGTCCTCTACCACCCCTGATCAATAAGTCATGTGTATAAAATGCTGCTCCTTATATTATTCTGTCATATTCTAGTACTGACCTCCCACTTCACATACTATCACTATCCCTTAAACTATACTACCACAACCCCAACGTCTATCCTCCTACTTAACCTAGACAGTTATAATAACCATCCAAATATATCTGCTACCCTCTTCAATCTTTCCACTACTCTCTGTCTTAAATACATCTTATCAATTGCAAACTGACCATGGTCTGAAGAAGCAAAGTTTGTCATGTTTCCAAGCAAGTTAACTGCCAATATTTTCTCTTTTTGCTTGAAAGTAATAAATGCTGTTTTTTTTGTCTTAACTAATTTTATATATATATATATATATATATATATATATATATATATATATATATATATATATATGTATATATAAAATACTGCAAGATAATTTATAAAGAATGATAACAGAAGGGCTAAAGTGCTTTCAGTACAGTATTGCAACCAAATCCATATCAGCAGAAATATCAAATGTATTACCATTTCTAATGTTACTATCACTAGACTGCAAATGTAAACCCCACCAAGGCTTAATACCAATACATTAATTCTTCCCATGTGTATATAACCACCTTCCATATAATTTTAGTTCAATAAAGATTTAATAAAAATAAAATTGATTGATAATAAATTGAATGATGTCTAACATTCCAAAGTCATACAAAGCCTTGGCTTTTACATAGTCCTTTGTATTTACTTAAGAATTCACGTCATCTAGTTTACTCCTTTGCAGTACATAGGCATGTTTATTAAAACACAATAGCATTTCATTCATCTTAAGTAACCTGCACTTTGTGTTTCCATACAGGCGTAGCAGCACTCTTTGTGGATAACTGTTATGCAACTCTGAATCACTAGACAAGGAACATTGCCCTCAGCTAATGTCACTTAACCACCTACTGCTCCGTTTTTCTTGAAATACTGCGTTTGAATTTACTGAACTTATCCATTTAACAAATTAATAAAAAGAGTCCCAACGTCAGTCTTTTATTCATTTTCCACACATTGATTATTACTACATTAGTAACAAGGATAATGTTTTTTGTAGTTATTAGACATGTTTTTTAGAAATTATTTTGCAAATATAACACAATAAACAGCAGACCAGTTAGCCCTGATAAGTATGTTCTGAAGAACCAGTAAAGCACAGTGATATGGCAGAGCAGTATTTAGTGACACATTCATCACTGTACCTTTACACAGCAGTTTTTTACACTGTATTTAGAAATTATATGTGTTTCTATGAGAATGAATTAATTTAGTTTATTTGTAACACTTGGTGTTAAGAAAATATACTGTTTCTGTGATTTATTATATTCTGACACATTTTTTTCCCATTAAGTCAACAGGAATGCAGAGTTATCTGCAATCAAGGGTGAGCGGTCATCACTGGACAAATGCATTGATTCTGAGTGCCACAGAGTTTTACCAGAGGCAGTGTCAGTTACAGGTAAAGCCCTGCTGCAGACTGAAAGTAGATATTGTAATTCTGTGGACTTTAAAGATGAGTTTCTCAAGACAGCTGAACTGGAAATGCATCTGGATACTCAAGAAGGGGAAACACCATGCCGGCTTAATGAAAATAGCAGTTTAATACTTCGCTTAACTTATAATGGTAAAAGACAAAATAATGCTTTGGAAGCACATGAGCAGATATCCACTGCCAAGAAACTATGTTCCTGTGTCACTGATGATAAGGGTTTTATAGGAAAAGTAAAATTAACAACAGGTAACAGAGGAGAGAAACACTTGAACTGCAGCAGTTCTGACAAAAATTTTACTCAGAAGTCAGAAAGAGAAAAATATCAGTTGTTCTCCACTGAAATACTACAGAAGTATGCCACATCTGGCAAAGGCTTTGCACGCAAACATTTAACAGGACGTAAGAGTGTCCATAATGGACAGAAACCCTATAAATGTGCCATATGTGGTAAGAACTTTATAGATAAAAGAGGTATGATATTGCATCAGGTTTTACATACTGAACAGAAGCCTTTTAAGTGTGCTACGTGTGGCAAGGGTTTTACACAGAAGGGTGCTATGTTAAGACATCAATTCGTTCACACTGGACAGAAGCCTTTTAAATGTGCTACATGTGGCAAAGGTTTTGCAAAGAAGGATGTCATGTTAATACATCAGTTTATCCACACTGGGCAGAGACCATTTAAGTGCACAGTGTGTAACAAAAGCTTTATATGGAAAAGTGCTGTGGTAATTCACCAAAATATACACACTGGGCAGAAACCTTATAAATGTGATATATGTGGCATGAGTTTTACACAGAAGGGTGCTTTGTCAAGGCATGAGTATATCCACACTGGAAAGAAACCCTATAAGTGTGCTACGTGTGGCAAGGGTTTTTCAAAAAAGGAGGTAATGGAAACACATCAGTATATCCATACTGGACAGAGGCCCTTTAAATGTAACTTGTGTGACAAGAGCTTTAGATGGAAAAGCGCTGTTGTGTTTCATAAAAGTGTCCACACTGGACAGAAACCCTATAAATGTACCATGTGTGACAAGAGTTTTACATTCAAATGCAATTTGACAAGTCACCAGAAGATCCACACTGGTGAGAAACCATATAAATGCACCATGTGCGATAGGAGTTTTAGACACAAAAACACTTTAGTAAAGCATCAAAGCATCCACAGTGGACAGAAATTGTATAAATGCTCAGTGTGTGACAAGAGGTTTAGATTGAAAAGGTATGTGATAAATCATGAGAAGGTCCATAGTGGGCAGAAACCCTATACTTGTGCTACGTGTGATAAGGGTTTTACACAGAAGGGGGCCATGGTGAAGCATCAGAACATCCACACTGGGCAAAAATCCTACAAATGCACCATGTGTGATAAGAGTTTTGCACAGAAGGGTTCCTTGGTAAGGCATCAGAATACCCACGCTGAACAGAAACCTTACAAATGCACCATGTGTGACAAGAGCTTTAGTCAGAAAAGCAATATGATAGGTCATCAATGTATCCATAATGGGCAGACCTTAAAGTGGACAGTTGATGATAAAAAAGAGATTATGCATTGTTTCTTTTATGCAAAAAGCCTAGAATTTCCACAGAGGGGATATATAGCAAGAATAAGAAAGAAGTTAGAGGAGAGAAAAATGCTTCCACCAGAAAAACTGTCAAAAGTTACATATAAAAGCTTAAGGTCATTAGTAGAGCAGGTCAGAACAAAACAAATCCTAGATAAAGATACATTGGACCATCTGGAAAAATATGCTAATGAGGAAGTGCTACAAGAAAAAGAGCAAAAAGCAAAAGTTAATAAAATTCATAAAGAAAAGATATGGACTCAGGAAAGAAAAAGAGATCTCATATGGTGCAGTATTTATGCGGAAAAGAAAGCTTTATTGATGAATATGGATACTGTAACTTCAATTATCTTTAACAGTGTATACAGGCAAAGAAATCCAGACATGGCAGGTCTTCCAAAGAAGAGGATAACTACACAAAGGTGGAAAGAAATGCGAAGCAAACAGTTTAGCAATGTAGTAAGACAACAAATTGAAAATGAGGTGATAGACCAGTTAAGAAATGAAGGTTTTAATGTGGAGAGTCTGACACAAATGGTATCCCGACATCCTCAGAAAATCATGCAACAGACAGAAATTGAAAATTTTACTAAAGAAGTAACACAAAGTAACATTTCAGAAGCTTCATCAGGAGGACTAGTTGAACATCCAGTTAGAAGTACAGAACAGGAGAAAGATCAAGAAAGAGAGGGTAATGTGCATGCACTCAGCCAAGAAATTAATGATCTAAAAAGGAAGACCCATTTGCTCTAATATAATGGAAATGTGTGTGTAGAGAGAGATGAGAGAAAGAGACTAAGAAAGGTCATAAGACCCAGTGTGTTAGAAGACTGACAAAACAGGTAAACACAGTAATCAGGAGACCATTAAAAGAGCTGCATATAATGGAACGTAATAGAAGGTACAATTCAGCTAAAATAATTGGGTCTGTTAAAAATGCAGAATAATAACAGCAGTGAAATGAAAAATTAGAATATTGCCATGGAAACATTGATAAGGGAGGACTGTAAAACAACCAATACAGGAAGTGTTATTACAGGAAGACTATAGAAAAGGCAAGTGGTCATCAAAAGTCTATTAAAATCGTTATGATAAAAGCAACACTAGGGTGGCTGCAATGGTGCTGTGGTTAGTGTTGCCGCCTCACAGCAAGAGGTTCTCCAGTTTGATCCTCGGCTGTGTGCATGTCCTCTCTGTGATCGCGTGGGTTTCCTCCAGGTGCTCCGGTTTCCTCTGACATCCCAAAGACATGCTGTAGGCAGATTGGGCACTCTAAAGTGGCCCTAGGTGTGAGTGTGTGCATGTGTGTGCCTTCTGTGGAAGATTGGGCACCGGGCTGGCAACTCGACACTGTAAAACTCCACTGCCAATCATGAGCGGGCAGGTGATCAACTGTGGCGACCCCTAAGCGGGAAAAGCCGAAAGAAGATAATTATAAAAGCAGCACTGACCACCAAAACAGGTCAGAATTCATCTTACATCGTCTCAAATGATAAACCAAAACACCAGTACCAGCAGAAAAACTCAGAAGGTATATGGAGAAAAATAAAGGAAAGGAAAATAAGTAATTTATTGATGATCTTCAATGTTATGATGAAGTGAGAAAGAAAACCACAATAATAATAATATCACCAAAAGTAGGAGAAATTCATAAATTATGTAGAACTACTAACATATATCCTGTTTAGGTTAGAAGAGGTCAAAGAAACAGTGCATAATGGTAGCATACAGGATCTGAAATGAAATTAAGTAGAAGCCACCAAAAGTGAGACCAAATTAAGAAAGGCTTCTGAGTGTAAAAGATGAAATCTGGGACAGGAATGTGATATAAAGAACTTGAGCAGGAAAGAATGTGTTAATATTTGGGAATAGATGAAGGATTGGCAATAAAACATGAACAAATGAGAAAAAAATTCAGTAAAGAATAGTTTCGAAGACTAAAACTAATATTGAGAAGTGCCTTAACATTTAAGAATAAAGTCCGAGCTATAAACCAGTTTGCTCTTCCTGTTCTAACTTGTAGTTTTTTGGTGGTTAAATGGCCCCAAAATGTATTGAATCAGTTGGACAGGAAAGCAGGAAAAATGCTTCATGCTTATCAAATGAGGTATACAAATTGGTGTAGCCAAGATTATATATTCCTCTCTCTGATGGAGGTATGGGTCTCCTCGAAATTGATTTACATGTACAGATCTCCAGTCGTGGTACTACATACATATCTGCTGACCTCACCAGAACCAAATATAGTGAAAGTGTTAAAATATGAAGAAAACAAATCTGAGGTGACATCCTTGCGTAGCTAGTAGAAGCATTTTGGTGTAAATTGGAAATGAAAATCAAACCAGTAGAAGACAAAAATCAGACAGCAACCGAATGTGCAAAAAAACAAAGAAAGAATATAAGGAGAAGGAAAGAAATGTGGAAAAGCCATAAATATTGTGGCAAATGCAGAGATCTCCTGGCCCAACTTTATGCCGATTAGGATTTGATGCAGGAATGGTTAAGGAGAAGCGAATTGAAACCAAAGGTTGAAAGGTTAATAATGATGGCCTAGGATAGTGGACCTTGTACACTTTGGTTTACAAAGTCCATTGAACATATGGGGAAACAGACAAATACATGTTCTGAAAAAAAAAATGGAAACAGTTGCGCATCTTGTTGCTGGGCATGGTATACTCATTACAGACAGCCTGTATATTGAAACTCACAGTAATGTGACAAGCTGTTGCATTGTGAATTGCACAAGCACTACAATATAGAAGCAGCTGAGAAGCATTGGAAACATGAACCACAAAAGCGTTTAGAGAATTATGAAGTTTATATTTTATAGGATCATCAGTTAGTAACAGTTCAAAAAATAGATGTGAGAAAAACAGATAAAGTGGTCCATGAAAAAAGGTAAAAGTTGCATTGAACATTGGAATTTCTATACCCTATCATTAGTGTCTTACATACAGAGAGAGACAAAGTCATAAAATACCAGGATTTGCAGGCAGAAATGAGAGCATTGTGGAAGAAAGATACCCAGGCAATTCCAATAGTAGTAGGAGCAACAGGTCTAATTAGAAAAAAAAAACTTTGCAGTTTTACTTAAATCTGCTTCTAATACATTTAACTCCATATGAATTACAGAAGACATCCATTCTGGGCAAACTGCAGGTGCTTAGAGGTGCTCTTTTGGCTAATGTCAAAGAACGAAAGACTATACATTTCATGAACTTTAATCATACCTGTCTTAGGAAGGGGGTCCATTCCTATCATGATATTAGAAACCCAAAACACAGAGAAACAAAACTGGCTAACTGAGCCTCATCTTGGATTGGGGTCCATACCAGTCACTGTGTTAAACATCTGAAATGTATGGAGAAATTAAAAAAAAAAAACTATATATATATATATATATATATATATATATATATATATATATGTGTGTGTGTGTTTGTGTGTGTGTGTGATATGTGGCAATAGTTTTACTCTTAAGAGTAACATAGTAAAATGTACTCACAGTGCATAAAAGTACTCTTGATAATTCATATGAATAGAAACAATGTAAATTTATAATGTGTGTCAAAAGGTTTACAGTCAAAAGTCCTGTGATAAGTCATCAGAATGTCCAGACTAGGCAGATGAAGCGCCTGGATGGGGAGATAAAATCAATGCAAAAAAAACAAAAAGGAAAGGAAGTTTTGTTTTGAACTGAAGTCATCCTCAAGCCTTGTTGGGGTACCTTTGCATGGTGGACATACTATTTTCTAAATCCCACCAAAGTGAAACTGACATATAAACTTTCATGTGTCTCATGGAAGAAAATAAGGAAAAACAAAGACGTAGGTGCACTCATCCCAGGATAAAAAAGTGCCCAGTCCTGGCAAAGACTAGTACAAAGTCCTTCAAGGGTGATAGAGATCTTACTAGGCTGTTAGGCCCAGATCCACCAGATTATCTAAGAGGCCCCACTGTGGTGAAAAAAAAAAATAGTCCACAAAAAGTTAAAAAAATCCGTTAAGTCATGCAAGATGCGTGGAAATGGAGAAATGGGGAGGAGAAAGAAAACTCTTTTTTTTTTTTATAAGCAACTAACCCAGAGTCCCCAAAAAGGGTTACACTGCAAGAGCAAGAGAAAAAACAGAAAAGAGAACATCACAGCATAGGGGCAGCTGAAAGACACTGGAAATATGAACCACAGAGGATTGTTGAAAATGATGAAGTAATGATTTAGTGAGTTCATCCCATACTAGCAGCTAGCAAGGTAGAAAGAGACAGACAGAATATTGTTGTTCAAGACAAAAAGACAGAAATAACACTGATTATTGAAATTCCTACACCCTGTGACTATAGTGTCTTACAGACTGAAAGACATAAATTTGTAAAATGTCAAGAAATTCTAGCAGAAACTAGAGTAATGTGGAAAAAGGATACACAGATATTTCCAGCTGCAGTAGGAGCAATTGGGCTAAGAAAAACAAATCGTCAAGCACATTTAAATATACTACTGATAAAAGTAACCTCTTAAGAATTGCAAAAAAGAAGCAATTTTGGGTACATTTTTGGGTGCTGAGAACAACACTTCTATCAAATGTCAAAGACTGAACCAAAACTAATTTCATCAACTTTAATTATGTCCTGACTTGGAAATGGAGTCAATTTACATTAAGGTGTGTAAAAGCCTAAGCATTTGGAGAAATTAAAACAAAGCAGATGGTTCACCCAATCTATAGAACAAAAACAGTCGCACTTCTTTTTTCAGACTTACGGTTGAAGTTCATGTACTGAAAGATGTAACGTGTCAAGGTTGCTACACAGGAGGCTGTGTAAACAAAAAGGCATTTAAAACATGAACCATAAAGGATTCTGGGAGATGAAGAATGATCCTGTGGAATCATGTAATACCAATACCTTAGAAGGTAGACGCACGGAAAACAGATATTGTAGTTCATCCCAAAAAGACAAAATTGATTATTAGAATTGCAACACCTGATAACAAAAAGTAGCTCACAAACTGAAAGGTGTAAAATTATAAAATATCAAGACATGCAAACAGGAATTAGGGCAATATGGTGCAAGGACACCCAGATAGTTCCAATAGTAGTAGGAGCACCTGAGCTAATAGAAAAATATTTGCAGGCATACTTAAATATGCTATCAATGTAAATAACTCCTTATGATCTACAAAAAGAGGCAATTCTGAGTAGATTGAGGGTGCTAAATAGTGCAGTACTGAAAAAAAAAAGCAATGACTGATGCAGAACTGATTTCATTTACTTTATTTATTTATGCTCTGAATTAGGAATGTTTTTTATTCTGGTCATAGCAACACCTGGAGGATTAAATAGAATCAGAAACAGGAAAGCAGAAGGGAATACCTGTAATGCTAGTAGTTAAGAAAGTGGAAGCAAAAACACCAGATATTGTAGATGAACAAAAGACAAAAGCAACATTTATTATTGAAATTGCTACACTCAGCAATTGTACTGTCTTACATACTGAAACACATAAAGTTATAAAATAACAAGACATGCATGTCATAACTCTCATCCGTCCAGAATTTTACAGAATGTCCAGATTTTTGTGTCACATTGTTCTGTTCATCATAAAATCACTAATTTTCAGACAAATCATTGAGGACTGAAGTTGCTAAATAATGAGAGACAGTTGAGTTTCAGACTTCATATCCTTCAGAAAATGCATGCTAATACAAATCGTATTACTTCAGCAATTTTCTAAGTTTATGTGAGCAATATTACAAATCTGCCCCTGTTTGAGAAGTTGAGAGGTATGATGCAGGTGGAAACTAGAGCAGTGTGACATAAGGACAGCCACATAGTTCATGTGGTAGTAGAAGCAATGGGATTTATAAAAAATGATTTCCAAATGTATTTAAATGTGCAACAAGCACAGTTAACCTCACATAAATTGCAGAATAAGGCAGTTCTGAGTTAATTGTAGATGCTACAAGATCACTCTTGGTAAACATCAAAGATTGTAGCAAAAACTAAATTTGTGAATTTTAATTATATCCTGACGTTGGAATAGGTTCCATTTCTATCGCTGTTCTAAATAACCTAAACAGTTTTGGAGAAATTAAAAGGCAGAGAAACAAGAAAGGGAAATAGCTGGCAGGATACCTCTAGAAATGAAAAAAAAAAAGTAATGATTTGAAGCATTGTGAACAGCCAACAGTAAAGCTAGAAGCTGAAGCCTCCCTACCGCACCATATTAAATGATTTGTTTCTCCCAGAAGTAAAGGACTACACATATACACCCACACACACACACACACACACATATATATATATATATATATATATATATATATATATATATATATATATATATATATATATATATATATATATATATAAATCTATATACACATACACGGATCTACTATTAAATACTGAACACTCACTCTACCGACCCCCAAAATCCCGAGACCAAACACCCGAAACACTACAATACCGCGAAATTCAAACTACCGAAAACTACACACAACATACACCACACACCGACAAATACACACACCTTCCACCAAAACACAAACCTAACCTACAGACAAGCTGTGCCCCCCCCCACACCCCCATACTTAAATATTCCTACTCCAAGGTCACACTACCAAGACAATCACGCAAAGACACCACCACACGCCTACATCCCCCTCGCACACACACATCACACTCACAACACACACTTACACACCAAACCCCTAACCAACACAGTTAAACAGAAATACTTACCTGCCCCTTCCACCATACCACAACACCAGAAGCACGAATCTCAAACTCCCGATAGTCAGGATTTTGAAATTCGCGCTTCTTGTCTTTCAGTAATTTGGGGTTTCGGTTATATGGCCTCAAAAGTTTGAAATTCAGTACTTCAAACTTTCAAGATTAAGTAGTGTTCCCACATACACACACTATATGTAATACAGATACAAGAATCATCATGAGGAGCCACTTTCACAAATAAATACTACGAAAAATCATTTGTGTTTCTACTTCCACTGATAAAGTCCTACATTACAGTTATACCAATGATGACAGTTGCACCAATAAAGTCATACATAGCTTTACTACTGACTTGGTTAATAATATAACTACAGACTTTAACAATGCTGCTACTACAGGTTTTAACAATGCTATTACTAGAGATTTTAACAATGCTTTAAGTACAAATTCTATCACAGCTTTGACCACAGTCTCTACCAATGCTTTTACTTTTTGAGTTTACAGATACTGTTAAAAATATCAGTACTGCTGTGCTCAATTTGACTGACAGGTCCTTCTATAAAGATCATTTACAAGTTCTACAGAAGGGGTTCATATTCATACCCTCACAAAGAGCACACTTATCAGATCTATTATTATATTTACATCTATGCATTCCACAACAGTAATAATAAAAATACTATGCCAGAAACTGATGAATCAGATCAAGAAGAAACTAAAAATCTGTATAACCCTACACTTCATAAATCATTACAAATTTTTCAAAAGGTTTGTGAAAGAGATATAAGAAAACTTTGTAGTTCAAATAAGACCAACAAATGGTACAATCTGTTGACTTCTGAAAAAGCAGCATTACAAGACCTTTACAATGACAGATCTTTAATAATCATGCATGCAGACAAAGGCACAGATCTAGTTCTTATGGAACAAGACACCTACATTGAAAAAATTGACTCCACCTTATCTGACAATGAATTTTTTCAACACGTTGGACTCAAAGATGTGATTAAACAATTTAGGTTCATAGACAAAACATTAAAACTTCTACATATTACGAATGACATTTCACTAGATGAATTTTGTTTTCTGACAGTTATCTCTTCCAGTTTAGATAAACTTTTTGGTATACCTAAAATCCATAAAAAACAACAGAATCCACCGTTCAGACACATTATCTCTAACAAAAAAAAACGAAGACAGAAAAAATAGCTCAGCATCTGGATTCTGTTCTCAGCTCTTTGGTTCAGTCTACTGCTTTTTACCTGAGAGATTCCTGGGTGTTCTTGAATGAATTATTTCAAAAGAAACATGAACTATCAAACTGTATTCTTGTTACTTTAGACATAGAAGCTTTCTATACCAACATGCCTCATAAAGAAGGATTGGATTTACTTAGAAAGTATCTTTTAAGTCATACTATTTTTGCATCCAGTAAAATTGACACCATTTGTGTTTTAGTTGAAATTGTGCTAACCAGTATTTTTTTTTCTTTTTCAACAACAAAATCTACAAACAAGAAAAAGGAGTGGCAATGGGATCAAAACTTGCCCCATTATTTGCTAACTTGGTACTTAGCTCTTGGAAACTGGATCATTTATCTCTTCTCCATAATTTTCAACAAATACCACTGTACAAATGTTACATTGATGATATATTTTTTGCTTAGAAGAGTAGTACACCTGAATTGTATTCTTTTGTTTCTGAGATGAAAGAAAGTATTTGTTTTCTTAACTTTGTTATTTCTAGTTCTGGTATGTCCATGCATTTGTTTAGATACTAAAATCACCTTACTTCCTATGTTTTTTTTTGCACAATGTTCTCTTCTTAAAAACACGTTTTACTTTGGAAATTAGCTTTCTACATTAGTTAATAGTATATGCACTGAAGTTTCTTCTGCCAGATATACCAATTTTTTTCCCATGCTTCAAGCAGGATTTCAACCACAAAAAAAAATAACATAATCTGAAGACAAAACATTAAGTTTTTCCATTTCCTATTTCTAGAGATATGTCTCATATTAGGGAAATTATTTCTAGTAATTGGGATATTATTTCTGATTCTCCACAAACAGGTTTGTCTTTAGGTAATTCATCTATTTTGGCTGAATCTCTTTGTGTTCTAACTGGGCTTCTCAAACATTTTGGAAATATAGAGTATATTTTAGTGCATTTATTAAAACTGTATTTGCCTTAACATTGCTACAACTAAAGTGCTCTAGGTTGCACTGCATCTGAATTATTTAGTGTGTTTTAGCTGCTTTTCTGTATATATAGACTAGCTACTTATTCTACTGTATTATTGCCTCAAATCGTTTTTCAGTTGTGCACTTGCCTTGCTTCATTTAAAAGGTTTTAAATTGCTAATTATGTAGAGTTTTAATTGCATTTACTGTTTAGGGCTACACACTCAAGTGTGTTAGCCTTTTCTGTGTTTATTTACTGAGTTATTGCATTGTTTAGCCTGTTTTAACCAAAAAAAAAAAGTACCATCTTGTTTGCTCATTTCCTGTCTTTCCTAGCTAGTATAGTCCAGATCCCAGGTTTATTTTCTGTGTTCAGAGCTATCCAGACCTTGCTGTGGTAGAGGGAAGTCCTACTTCTTACCAGTGGGAGTGGTAAGCATTGTACTGCCCATCTAACACTATAGGAGTGGTTTCCAGCTCTGAAATTGTAATTTTATTAGCCATTTGGGCTGTTCTATCCCTTTTAACTTTCTGGATTAAAAACACGTGTTTGTGCTTTTTTCGCATCGTGCAGCACCGCTGGGCTACAGTTAAACTATTCTGGGTGCGAGAAAGTCTGCTCTTCAAATTTTCCCCTAGAACTAGCTGGTTTCTCAGTAGTAGCACTAAAATCTGATAGAACCTGTTGGAAAGCACTAGGAAGCCTTAAACTGATACAAGCACTCAACTCTCCTTGTTAATAAGGAGAAATTAATTGTAGGCACTAAACAGCCTATAATTGCTAAGTACCTTGCAAAGGTAAGGGAAAACAGCTCTTGTACTGTACAAAAAAAGCACCTAAACAGGCATGTCCAAGGGTCAGCTTCCAGTGATTTCTCCTGTCCACCTGGTGAATCAGGGCATACTGGAGCAATGCAGCAACTGCCTCATGTTCCCAGACAGCCCTCTCCTCCTACCACCCAACAATACAACCAGTGAGAGATGCACTTACATAGCCAAACTAGAAGCCAAGCTCTCTCCACCCAAGACTGTGCTAGACAGTCAAGAGGAGAAGGTTAACACCTGCACTACACCTCAAGCAACACATAGCCCTTCAAAATCCACACTATCAACACCCACACATAGCAACACTAAACCCACATATTTAGAGGCCCTTAACATTAACCTGCCCAAGCAACAAGGACCTCCGAAATTGAAATGCAAACAAACACCAGTCACAAGCAAAGTGACACATAGCTCACAACACCAGTGTGCCACCAAACAACAGCCCCTAAGGCAAGACAACATACCCAACACTTTAGTCATAGGTGACTATATAGTCAGGCACACTGATGTCCCACTCACCAGGCTGAACAAAGAGAAAATTGTAGTCAGCTGCCTGTCGGGTGCCAGGATCCACCACATAACGCATGCACTCAAGTCACTCCACAACAAGTACAAATACGACTTTGTCATTGTCCATGTTGGAGTGAATTACTTGAGATTTACCTCCCTGGACTACATGAAAAGGGACATGGAAGAGCTCTCAGATCATATGGCCCAGGCAGGTATGACCCTAGCCCTGAGTAGCATCCTGCCTTCAGCCAGAATGATACCACAGTATAAGGCAAAATGATGGACTTCAACAATTGGCTAAACTTCTGGTGTCATTCAAAGGGGATCCAGTGTCTGTCTGCCTGGGACAACATGATCGACAAACCACGATGCTTGCCAGAAATGGTCCGCACCTGTCACCCCTGGGGTTCAGGTTACTGGCTAAAGATCTTGCCACCCCTATAATGCCTTTTTTAGGCAAGGTTCAAAGGACAAAACCACCACCGTAACAGATACAAGCATGCAAAATCTGAAGGCAATACTATTCAATGCTAGAAGTCTAAACCTCAAAATGCACTCTCTCGAGTCACTCCTAAAAATGGAGAACATCGATATCTGTGCAGTAACTGAGACCTGGTTCAAGACTCCAGAGAGCATCCCTGCAATACCAGGCTACAACTCTTACTGCACTTTTCGGCCACCAAACCAAGACCGAAACACTAAAGGTGGAAGGGAGTGTCCATATTCACCATAGATATTCACACCTCCAGGCTAGTTGCCCAACACAATGCATCTGAAAATGTTCTTCGTGTTTCACTGTTGCAGTCATTACATTAGTTGTATTTGCTTGCAGTAGCCTTCAGTCGGCCTGATTAACAAAGTCTTGGGTCCTGCGTCGGTTGCTGTCCCTTCTTACATGACGTCAGGTCGTCAGGGGTATAAAATATGCAGCCAATGCAATTATGCCAGTCTTTCTTGCCATGCGGTGCCCAAAAGCCGAAGCAGTTCGCAAGGGCCAGTCGGCCAACTCCTGAAATTTTCATTTTCGAGTTTCAGAACCAAAGTCTTCAACTAAACCTAAGTACCCCATTGGGGAAACTTTTTCTTGCTCCTTACCGATGTCAGTAAAAGTTAATAATTGCATTATGTGTGGAAAGCAAATACCTCATAAAGATTTTAATTCGTACTATATTCCTTGCCTAGGCCCAGACCATGACGTACACCTTGCTGTCGGTTTTGTGCTTTATTTAATCAGCGCACTATCTGTCGTCAGTATATTTTCGACTGTAAATATTTTGGTTTTCGGTTTAATTATCTGGAAATGTCGGTTAGCCATCCAACTACTGGAATTCCGAAAAAAACCACAAAGATAAAGACAGAGACAGGCCGCCGAGGTCCAAAACTGCCGACGACACTTCTCTTAAGCCAGTTGCCAGTTCGCCGGTACTCAGTGAGGTGCTTTCACAGTCCATGATACCTGCTATTTCTGATTCACAGGCCTCTACTGAGACCCATTCAGAGTCCGGTATGCCGCGAGATGCTTCAACTATGGAACCTGCGGATGTCTCTACCTTGGATGGGTCTGGAGCCATTGTGCAGGCACTGGCTTCTGAGAGTGTATTCAGGCCTATGGACTTGCATTTTAAATCAACGCCTCCTTCTTCATTTAGTCCTAAATCTCGAACCATGCCTAAAAAAAACAATGCTCAGGCCTCTATGCCTAAAAACAAATGATAAGAATGGCTGAAGTTCTTATAACTCTAATCAGGGGAAGCCAACTCTGCCCCCCTTCTAAGAGGCCTAGGACTGAAGTTGTTTATGAATCTTCTGACCAGGATTCTGTTTTTTCTGATTCTTCTGATGATCTGGATTTGCCCTTATCTACTTATGAGGATTCTGATGCAGAGGACTCTATTCCCTCTGCTTCCCCTCCAGAGGATTTTTCTTTTGGTGAAACCTTACATACTCTAAGGGAGCATTTCCACTGGGAAAGCCAGGATTTTTCTGATTCAAAAAAGAGGCTTAGGGATTTCTTACTCCTGCCTCAGCATAGCCCTTAGCTATTCCTCCTGTACTAGACATTGTTGATGATGCTTTTTCGGAATCTAGTTTGGCCCCTGATTCTTTGCCTCCTGCTCCCAGAAAACCTGACAGATATTACAGGGTCCCTGAGTCACATAGGTTCCTTCTTAAAAATCCTATTGCAGATCCAGAGACTATTTCACAGGGGCCCAAGGGCATTAAGGCTTCTATTGCTAAAAAATCCTACTTCTTCTGATAGAGACTCCAGGGCACTGGATAGATGGGGTAAGAAGGTTTACACTTCTGCAACCTTGGCCATTATGACTTTAAACTACCAGTTTCATATGTTGTCAGCAACATGTTATTGGATTGCTTAAACAGAAAATTATGTTGATGCCTGACTGTGTGGAAAATAAAGAATTACAATATTCAATGCATTCTGCAGAACAGGCTGGAAAACATACTTTGCAATGTGGATTTGATTCATTAGAGGCCTCTTGCTGGGCTGCTGTTAGTGGGTCTGTGCTCAGAAGGCATGCTTGGCTTAAGGAGCAATCTTTGCCTAATCATGTTAAAACTAAACTGTTGAAGGCTCCCTTAAATCAGGACCACCTGTTTGGTAACAAGACTGAGGAAGCTCTTAAAAAGATGGAAGATAAAGCTAAATCTATGCAAACTATTAAAGATTTCTTACAAGTTCAGCCTCCTAGATTTAGTAGGCACTGGCCCTCTAAGAATTGGTCTTTTCCAGCCCCTACAAAGTCTTCTCAAGCTAAACCCAGACACAGCAGAAACCCCAGGTTTCAGTCTCAGGGGACACACAAGAATAAACAGTAGGGGGTTTCCACACCCAACTCAGGGAGTAGTAAGACTCCCTCCCTATGGAAAACTGTCTCAATGACTTGCTTTTAAAATTTCCAAGCACTTCCCAACTGAATGCTCCTTTAGGCGGAAAGATTGGTCTGCTGGCCAAAAACTGGGAACTTCTTACCCAGGACAAATGGGTTTTAAATATAGTGTCACAAGGATACAGATTTCACTTCTACACCTTATTAACACCAAGCAGGTGGCCAGATCTACTCCCAAATCAGTGGGCAGAGGCCCAAAATCAAGTACTCTATCTTAAGCATGGGGGCTATTCAGTTGGTACCAGAAGAGGAAAAGGGACAAGGTTTCTATTCGAGACTTTTTCTGGTACCCAGAATAGGCAATACATGGCATCCTATCCTGGACCTTTGTACTCTAAACACCATTCTGGTTATTCCAAAATTCAAGATGCTGACTCTTCACCAGCTGCTTTCTATGCTAGGCAAAGATGCATGGCTGGCAACACTAGATATAAAAAAAGCATACCTGCACATCACTATCAGGGAGTCTTGCAGAAGATACCTATACTTCAAAGCAGGCTACATGCATTATCAGTTCTCTGCACTGCCCTTTGGCTTATCTACTGCTCCCAGGATATTCACAAAATGCCTAGCTCCAGTCTTTGCATTTTGCAGGCAAAGAAATATTCAAATATACCCATACCTGGGTGATTGTCTAATTCAGGCAGAAAGCCACAACATACTTTTGAATCATCTGGCCTTTGTTCAAAAGGTACTGACTTGTCTGAGGTACACCATAAACAAAACAAAATCACACCAGGTACCCTTTCAACAAATTATATTCCTGGGAGCAAGCTTGAATACAACTTCCCAGATGGCTTTCCTCACACCAGAGAAACGGATTCTTTTGACAACCTACTTCAAGCAAGTGGCCACAGAAGCCTAGTTATCTGCAAGGCAAATACTGCAAGCCTTGGGGTTCATGGCCTCCTGCATTCTTCTAATTCCATATGCAAGACTGCATATGAGAAAACTGCAATGGTATCTCAAAAGCCTATGGTGTCAACATTCACAGGATCTTGAAGCAATGATTCCTATCATACCTTGCCTACGCCTAGAGTTCCTTTGGTGGGCAGAGGCCTACAACCAAAACAAGGGACTACCATTCACACTACCCCTTGCCGCCCAATTCTTGACAACAGATGCATCAGACTATGCATGAGGGGCTCACCTGGCAGGGAAGTGCATTCAGGGCAAATGGAACCCAAGTCCAATGCACCGACACATAAATCAAAAGGAAATGTTAGCTGTACAGAATGCTCTGACAGCCTTTAAGCACCACATTCTTCCAGGGCAATTAATGGTAAAGACGGACAACACCACGGTCATGTGGTACATAAACAAGTAGGGGGGGTACCCATTCTTACCCCTCTGCAGACTAGCCATGGCATTGTGGAACACAGCCTTGAGCTATCAAGTGAATCTACAAGCTCAATTCTGCCAGGAAAACTAAATACACTGGCAGATGGACTAAGCAGAAACCTCATGGACCCACACGAGTGGAAACTGGAACCAAGGATTTTCAACATGTTGACAAGCAGAGGGTGGAGCCCAGATATGGACGTGTTTGGCTCCCCCCAGAACCATTAATTGGACAAATTTTGCACAAGGATTCCCCACAAACTAGCTTGAAAAGTGGATGCTCTATCCTTCAGCTGGAAAAAACTATCACTTTATGCCTTTCCCCCTCTGCCTCAGCTCTCCAAAGTACTACTAAAAATCAAACAGGACAAGCCAAGGATGATCTTAATTGCACCAGACTGGCCAAGACAACACTGGTACCCCTCCTGCACAGTGTGTCATGCTTGGCCCCACGGCACCTGCCTCAAACTCCTTCCCTGCTGTCTCAGCAGGAGAACCAGATTCTGCACCCTCAGCTGCAAATCCTGAACCTAGCAGTCTGGCTAATTACCTAATCTCTCCTTTACCACCCCTCATCAAATCAATGATGGATATCATTTTAGAGGCTAGGAGGCCTAGTACTAGAAAATCTTATGCTGAAAAATGGAAAAGATTTTGTACTTGGAACCAATCTCATGGGATCAGTACAGCAGTGCCCAATTTACCTCAGATTCTACAACATTTGACTGAGATGCTTCATAAGGGCTTGTCCTTTTCCTCCATCAAAATCCATGCCTCAGCCATTTCAGCTCATTATAACACAGAGCCTCCCCTCTTCTCTCACCCACTGCTCAAGCAGTTGCTCAGAGGGGCCAAAAATTTAAGACCACCCAGGAGAGTGCCAACTCCTGCCTAGGACCTTAACTTTGTCTTGGAGAAACTCGCACTTCCTCCTTTCGAGCCAGCTGCTACAGCAGATTTAAAATTCTTTTTCTGGAAAATAGCTTTCCTTTTAGCAATCACGTCTGCACGATGAATATCTGAATTACAGGCCCTTTTGGCAGTGGAGCCTTTCATCATCTTTCATGTGGACAGGGTGTCCCTCAAAACCAATCCCTCCTTCATTCCCAAGGTGGTATCCAGTGTGGCTCTTAATCAATCCATTCATTTGCCTACCTTATTTCCTAACCCACAGAACAAAGGGGAAAGGACACTGCACTCCTTAGATGTGCACAGACAGCTTAGATTCTACTTGGACAGGATGGTGGCATTTGCTGCAGGGACAGAGAGGAAAGCTATTTCAAAGCAAACTATTTCAAAATGGATAGGCCACTGCATTCATTTCTGCTATAAGCACCGTGGAAAACCTATCCCACAGGGCATCAGACCCCATTCAACCAGGGCTGCATCTACCTCTACAGCCTTTCTCAGGGACATCATAGAAGCTGCTACCTGGAGTTCTGTACATACTTTCACCAAGCATTATAATTTGCCAATTTTCTCTAAATCCAGAGCTTGTTTTGCCTCTGCATTCATGCAGGGCCTTATAGCTGGTCCTAATTCTATTTAAATTCCTCCACTCAACCTTAGCTTTGGAAATTCACCCAAATGTAATGACTGCAACAGTGAAACACGAAGAACATAGTACACTTGTGTACACTTACCATAAATGTAGATGTTCGAGTGTATTCACTGTTGCACTCCTGGTTACCCTCCCTCCAGCCCCCTTTCTTCTTTTGGCTATACCTCTACTCTCACTTATTATGCTCAGAAAGCTTTTTGGTGTATTTGCTTTTTTTGTTGGAGGTATATCCTTGTATTATAGATTTACTTCCTTCCCATTAGGGGGGCACCTGACATCTGGGGCAAGAAAAACTGATGTTCATAGGTTCATAGTTTAGTACTAAGCTAACTACCCTTGCGAGCCATTTTAAGCTTAGCCAATTATCACTTGTGAGACTCAAACCCTGCACCGCCAATTGTTACTTGTGAAACTCAAACCCTGCACCTTGTGTTTGTAAGGCAAACACCTTAGCCATTGAGCCACCCTCCCAACCCTATTTAAGCCACCCTCCCAATCCTATAATGTAATGGCGTCGGCTTTGTGCTCTATACCCCTGACGACTTGATGTCATGGAAGAAGGGACAGCAACCGACGCAGAACCCAAGACTTTGTTAATCAGGCTGACTGAGGGCTACTGCAAGCAGATAACCCCAATGTGATGACTGCAACAGTGAATACACTGAAACATCTACATTTATGGTAAGTGTACACAACTGTACTTTCTCCAGGTGCAACTAACACCAGGTAAGACTGCAATCCAAATTGTAGCTTGCTACAGATCCCCCACCATGCTCCAAGATTCTCACCTATACCTTTCTAAACATACTGGAAAATATTAAGATACAACCAAACACCCTAATACTGGGTGATTTCAGCTACCCTGCCATTAACTGGTAAAACTATTCGGGTACCAACACCTTTTCCCAACAGTTCTTGGAATTCATAAATTTCAACGCCCTGGATCAACTAATTCATTGTCCCACCAAGGGCTCCATTGTCCTAGACCTGGTCAGTACCAACATGGGAGATAGATGCTCCACACTAGTGGTCACCCCCTCATTGGTCAGGTCTGACCATAAGCAAATCACCCTTGACATCCACATCCCCCCCTACCCCCCCCCCCCCGTAAGGAAACCTCCTTAAAAGAACTTCTCCAAAGCCAACTTCATGCTACTCAAGTCAGAAGTGACAAACTTCATGACACCCATGCAGACGGGAGCTGAAATTTCAACTGCTGAATCCTACACTTAGGCACTGTATGAGCACATCCACTCGTGCATGAATCGTGCCATCCCAAATAGAACCAAAATGCTCTCCTCCAAAAAAAAGGAAGCCAATCTGGGGGTCCCCTGCCATAAACAAACTATACAACAGAAGGAAGAAACTGTTGCAGGAAAGAGGAAAATCCCAAGATGCAAAAAAACTCCCTTACCAGCCTCAGTAAAAAGCTGAGATTCCTCATAAAATCCTCCAAAGTTAGTTATGACAATAAAATTGCCAAAGATTCCAAAGATATTTTTATTTTATTTTATTTATATAAAAGATAACCACAAGGCATTCTATAGTTATGACAAGAATCTAAATGGCAATGCTCAGAGCTGCTCTGAGCTACAACAGAATGGCATTAAATATACTGATCCCAAGGATATTGCCAGTATCCTGGCAGATCGAATTAGTGCCAATTTCACCCCCCTCACCCCTTAAAGGGCCCATCTCAATACCAAAGGATTGCCAAATTCTGGTAATCATGGCCACACAGGTAGAAACCGCACTCTCCAAAGCTAAGAATAGTGTGTCCATCAGACCAGATGATATCCCGGGCTGTGTACATCATGAACTACAAAATGAACTGGCAGCTCAACTAAGTGTCATGTTTAATCGTAGCCTCATCTCAGGCTTCGTGCTCACTGAGTGGCGCACATCTACAGTTATCCCACTCCACAAGGGGGGATCCACTTTGGATCCCGGGAACTACCATCCCACCAGTGTGATGAGCCTGATCTGCAAGGTCATGGAACGCATTATCATGGAACTTATAAACAAAGACATTGGCAACCTTTAAACACTGGACCCCACCCAGTTTGGGTTTGTGAAGGGCCGATCTTGTCTCCTGAACCTGACTGACTTCTTTGAATCAGTCTCCAGAGCTGTGGACGAGGGTAAGGCAGTCCACACAGCCTACTGGACCTCACCAAGGCCTTCAACACCATCCCCCACTCTGGAATCATAGATAAACTTACTAAGCTAGGCATAAATCCCTATGTCACTCATCACTCGATGATTTGCGAACTGGCTTACTGACAGAACCCAGACTTTAGAAGTAGCTGACTCCAAATCCAGCTCCAGAAAAGTGACAAGTAGAGTACCTCAGGGTTCAGTCCTGGGACCGGTCTTGTTTGGCATCTACTTCTCCGAAGTACAGGCCAACACTAAGGGACTCTGGCTAACAAAGTTTGCAGATTACTGCAAACTGGGAGCCATTATTGAATCCCCAAATGATGTGGATATTCTAAAAAAGGGCCTTACAGAAACAGATGCTTGGTGCCAGAGCCATGGGCTCAAGCTTAATGCCAAGGAATGTATGGTTATCCCATTTGGGAAAACCCATGTACCCATGAATTACCGCATAGGTGGCAGTACACTAAACTCTGAAAATGTGATGAGAGACTTAGGGACACAGGTAGATAGTGGTCTCACCTTCGATAACCACATCGTCACAACAGTCAGGAAGTCCTTCTTTGTGGCACACCTCATTACTAAGGGCTTTTCTTCCAGAAAAAAGGAGGTCATTGTCCCACTGTACTCATCCCTCATTAGACCCACTATAGAGTACAATGCCCCGTTTGGTATGTACCTCACAAGACATCTGCAACAGCTGTAAATGCCGTAGAAATACCTCACTGAAAGAATCACAGGCCTAAAGCAGATGCCCTATGCTGACCGTCTAGAAAAACTCCAGCTATACTCTGTGGCATATCATCTACTCAGAGGGGATCTCTGCTTAACATACAAGACCATGTCAAACCTTAAGCTGTTGGACATACTCCACTTAAAGAAATCCCAATTCCTCAGAGCCACACGCTCCAGGGATCTGAACCTTGTCATCACAATGAACAAAACATACTGGAGGGATACGTTCCTGACCCAGAGACTCCCCATACTCTGAAATAGAGTGCCCATACATGTCAAGCAGAGCGCCTCCTTGGCCCACATCAAAAGGAACCTTGACGATTGGATGGGAGATAGGAAATTCACCCCAGGGATCATGTCAGTCGCCCTGCTAGACAGGGGTCCAGGGAAGTAAATATTGTGGGAAGAAATATCCAGGGAATTGTTATGGCTCGGCTTGTATACGCCCTAGGGCCGATAGCCTTGTACCAACCTATGAACCTGCATTATGTTTAAAAGATCCAAAACCATTTGCATGCATGTTAAGAACAAAGACTTTCAGTTTCTTAGTCTAGTGCCTGTATCTAACACTACTGAGAAAGCTATGCATTGTTGTGGTAAATGTGTGGTCTGCCCTTACATTTTTAAAGGCTGTGATTTAATTTTTCACACTGCAACTACACCACTAAATTCCAAAAATATTTTCACTGTCATTCTTCTCTACTAGTTTATGCAGGTATTTGTATTTCATGTAAAAGTTTCTACATAGGAAAAAATCACAAAATCTGTCAGATCGTATAAAGGAGCAATTGGGAGCCATCAGAGCTCTAAATGTGATCAGTGCACTTGCAAAACACAGTACTTCTTGTGAGAATTTCATTAAATTTGAATTCATAGTATTGGAACAGATTAATTCATTTTTTGTTGACATTGTTCTTTATCTAGAGCTGAGAGAATTGGAGTGGAAACTGCAACTGAATGCAGAATCATCACCAGGACTTTATAAATATTAAATGTGGTCTGTGTTGATATGATTAACTGAACATTTAATTTATATGTATTGTAAGCTTTCCAAGTTCAATATTCATCTATTACTTTAGTTTCTACATTATGGTTATATTGATATAGCTTCTATTAAGCCATGACATCTGATATGTATTTCTATTGTTTTCTAGTTTATGGCAGTTCATTGCAGTTCACGTGTATATTCTACTCTGTTTATTGGCCAGATCACTGTTATTATTATTTGTTTTCTATTGGTTATTCCATTTGCATTTACTGTTTTCTGAAGAAGTTGTTTCAGCAAATAACGAAAGCGCTTAATTACAGTTCAGCGTTAGTGTGTTTTTTTTCTTTTTCTTAGAAGTTAATTCATTATAAGTAATTCTCTGCTATAGATACGGTTTTATAGTAATATATAGTTTTATAGTAATATATATATATATATATATATATATATATATATATATATATATATAAAATATATATATATGTGTGTGTGTGTGTGTGTGTGTATATGTGTATTACATAAATTAATGTATGTGTGTGTGTGTGTGTGTCAAAAGAAAAATTAACTTCAAAAAGATCAATACATGGTAGGTTCAGGTTAAGGCACTTTAATCTTGCAGCAAGGAGACAAAAACATTCTAATACAGAGTTTGTCTAACTAGAATCAGGAAGTACAGACATTTTTATACATTTTCTAATAAGACATTGCCTACCAAGCTGATGTAGCAGCTCACAAGTTTTAGCATCATTACTTCATAGCAGCTGTTTATTCATGATGTTCTTCATCTCACATTGCTGCAGTCCTAACACTTGGGTAGTCCGCTGTCCCTCATTCGGCCCGAATATCAGAGTATAAGGCTGACGTCGGTCAGGGCGCATTTGACTGACATCAGAACGTCAGGGTACAAATGCGCATGACCGACGTCATATCCTCAGTCTTTTTTGCCGCATGGTCCGATGCAGAAGCAGTGTTGCAAGTGCCGTTCGGCGTTCTGAAATTTTTCGAATTCGGAGTTTCAGACCGAAGTCAGAGTTGGTTAAGTACCCCGTTGGGGAATATTTTGGTTTTTTCTTGCCTCAGTGGTTTACCGGATGTCAGAAAAAGTGAATAACTGTATTTCTTGTGGGAAACAGATACCGCATAGGGATTACCATAATTTGTGTATACCTTGTTTAGGACCTGAGCACGACGTTGTTGGATGCCGCTTTTGTGCTAGGTTTAATAAGCGCACTATAAAGCGGAGGTTAGATTGTGCAAGGTTGGTCTTTGGGAAGCGGTGCAATTACAAAATGCCGTCGGATGCTCCGACGCCGGCTTCCTCAAAGAAGCGCAGAGACAAGGCAGTTAAACCTAGGTTAGAGGAGTCGTCCGAACCAGACGTCAGTTCTTTAGAGGTGTCAGTGGAACCGGTGGTTCCGACGGAGGCCTCTCTGGAGACCCAGGGAGAAACTTTGATTTTACAGGATGTGGCCTCCCAGGAGGCAGGGCAGGCTGTAGGGGCTTCTCAAGTAACTGTACTCCCCTCCCTTCCTAAGGGGTCTAGGCCCTCTCTTTCTGCTTCCAAGGCTTCTCCTAGAGGCAGGTCTAGTTTAGCTTCTGTGGGTGTCACTCCCAGTTCTTCAGGTGCTGTGCCCAAGAAGCACATGCTCAAAATGGCGGAGGATTTAATTACTTTAATTAGAGGCTCTATGCCCCCTCCTGATAAGAGGCCTAGGATGGAACCTGTGTTGGGGATTATGAGCAGGCTTGGATGTGTCTGAATCTTCGGCTGAAGACTTGCAGGAGTATTCTCATTATTCTGATTCTGATGTGGATGATTCTACTCCTTCTGCTTCTCCTCCTGAGGATTTTTCTTTTCAGAGACCCTTCACTCCATGAGAGAGCATTTTAAATGGGAAGGTCAGGATTTCTCTGATTCCAGGAAAAGGCTTAGGGAATTTTTGTTTTTACCCCAGCATAGGCCTTTAGCTATACCTCCTGTTCTGAATGTGGTGGAAGATGTGTTTGCAGAGGCTTCTCTTAATCCTGATTCTTTGCCTCCTGCTCCTGTTAAACCGGATAGGTATTACAGGGTGCCTGAAGCTCATAAGTATCTTTTTAAGAGTCCTAGGGCAGACCCAGAAACTGTTAGCCAGGGGCCTAAGGGTGTTAAGGCTTCTGTTGTCAAGAATCCGGTGCCTGCAGATAAAGAGGCCAGGGCCTTGGATAGATGGTGAAAGAAAGTTTATACTTCTTCCACTCTAGCCATGAGAGCTTTGAATTGCCAGTTTCACATGTTGAAATATCAAAATTATCTCCTTTCTCAGTTGAAATCTAAGGTTGATGCTCTGGCGGAAGGTATTGACTGTAAAGAGTTACAGGATTTAGTGCATGTTTCTGTACAGGTGGGTAAGCATTCTTTACAATGTGGTTTTGATGCTGTACAGGCCTCGTCTAGGGTGGCTGCCACTGGGTCAGTTCTTCGCAGGCATGCCTGGCTGAGGGATCAAAATTTATCTGACCATGTTAAAACTAGGATTTTGGATGCCCCTTTGCAATCTGGTGTCTTGTTTGGTTCTCCTGTTGAGGCAGTTTTAAAGAAAATGGAAGACAAGGCTAAGTCTATGCAGACTGTTAAAGATTTTTTGCAGGTTCAGCCTCCAAAGTTTAGTAGAAATTGGCCTACTAAAGGGTGGACGTCTCCTTCTTATGATTCCCAGTCTAGGGGTAGATCTAGACGTGGCAGGGGCAGAGGTCAGGGCTCTTTCAGGCCCAGAACAGGGAGTTCTCCTGCACAGTCTTCGAGTGAGGGCAGGGGTCAGTCCTTGTAAACAGACCCAATGACCTACCTTTTCAGCTGCCAGAACCTTCTCGCCTGGCAGCACCTTTGGGAGGAAGGTTGGCACTTTTCAAAGAAAATTGGAGTTTGATTACCCAAGACAAATGGGTACTGGATATCATACATCACGGTTACAGGTTTTATTTCCATACCTTGCCTCCTTTCAAAGGCATGCCAGACATTCCTCCTCAACAAAGAATAGAGGCTCACAAGCAAATTTCACTGCAACGCCAAATAGGGGCCATACAGCCGGTTCCTATGCCAGAAAGGGGCCTAGGATTTTATTCTCGCCTGTTCCTAGTCCCAAAGAAGGGGAACACGTGGAGACCAATTTTGGATTTGTCTATCCTCAACACTTATCTGGACATTCCCAAGTTCAAAATGTTGACGTTGCAGCAGCTTTTACCTCTGCTGGGCAAAGATCATTGGATGGTAACTTTGGATCTCAAGGAGGCTTACCTTCATGTTTCTATCTGACTAAGTTGCAGGAAGTATCTGCGTTTTCGAGCTGGGACTTCTCACTATCAGTTCTCTGCATTGCCCTTTGGCTTATCTACTGCGCCCAGAGTGTTCACGAAAGTTCTGGCTCCAGTGATAGCTTTCTTCAGGCTAAAAGGAATTCAGATCTATCCTTATTTGGACGACTGCCTGATTCTGGCTCAAGGAAGGGAAGAGCTTCTTCATCATTTGGAATATGTGATAGCAGTGCTAAGATGCCTGGGGTATTCTGTGAACGAAATAAAGTCCAGTCTAGTACCCTCTCAAGACATGTGCTTTCTGGGTGTGAGACTGAATACAGCATCCCAGATGGCCTTTTTAACCCCGGACAAACAAAAGAGTCTATCCCTTTACTTCCATCAGCTATCTCATCAGTCCGGGCTGACTGCAAGGACAGTCCTTCAAGCCTTAGGGTTCATGGCATCTTGTATTCTGGTGCTTCCCAATGCCAAACTGCATATGAGGAAGCTACAATGGTATCTCAAACATGTATGGACACAGCACTGCCAGGATCTGCACACTGTCATTCAAATAATACCTTGCATTCAAAAGGAATTTTTGTGGTGGGCTCAGGAATGTCACCTAAACAAGGGACTCTCTGTGACCCGGCCAGAGGCGAGTCAGATTTTAACGACAGATGCCTCAGACATCGCTTGGGGAGCTCATCTAAATGGAAAGTGGATACAAGACAAGTGGCCTGCCAGACTACAACATCTACATATCAACATGAAGGAGATGTTAGCAGTCCAGTTTGCATTAATAGCTTTCAAGGATTTACTTCTTCCAGGGCAGGTGTTGATTCTAACAGACAACACAACTGTCATGTGGTACATCAACAAGCAAGGGGGAACACATTCTTATCCTCTATGCAGGCAAGCAATGATTTTGTGGGAGACTGCTCTCAGTTTACAACTAAGTCTTCAGGCAAGGTTTCTGCCGGGAGCACAGAACTCCTTAGCAGATGTGTTAAGCAGACAAATCATGGATCCCCACGAGTGGAAACTGGATCGTCATGTATTTCAGAAATTGACAGTGTCCTGGGGAACTCCAGACATAGATCTGTTTGCTTCTCCACTAAACAACCAGCTGCCAAAGTTTTGCACAAAGCGGTTTCATCACACAGCTTGGAAAGTGGATGCTCTTTCTTTCAGTTGGAAAAATCTTCATGTGTATGCCTTTCCACCTCTTCCTCTCCTCCCAAAGGTACTTCTGAAGGTCAGACAGGACAAGCCAAGGATGATTTTGATAGCTCCAGATTGGCCTCGACAGCACTGGTACCCACTACTGAAAAGTCTAGTACGGAAGCCTCCATGGCCTTTGCCTTTGATTCCACATCTGTTGTCCCAGGAGGACAGTCATTTGCTCAATGTCAAACTTCACTCTCTTCACCTAACAGCATGGCATATTCTGTTTTAAACCATAGAGGGTCTCAACTTCCACAACAAGTTTTGAATGTGATTTTGGAAGCCAGAAGGCCTAGTACAAGAAAAGTGTACGCAGATAAATGGAAGAGATTTTTATTTTGGAGTGTAGCTAAGGATTTGGATGTTTATGAGCCTGACGTAAGTGTGGCTCTTCAATATCTTACTGAGTTATTGGACAAAGGTTTGTCCTTCTCTTCTATTAAGATTCATGCTGCAGCAATTTCAGCTCACTACGATTGTGACCCACCATTGTTTTCTCATCCTTTATTCAAGCAATTTCTCAGAGGGGCAAAGAATATAAGACCCCCACGAAGAGCTCCTACTCCTGCTTGGGATCTCAATTTTGTGTTGAGAAACTCACTCTACAACCTTTTGAGCCTGCAGCTACTGCTGAGTTGAAATATTTGTCATGGAAGACTGCTTTTTTGTTGGCCATTACCTGTGCAAGAAGGGTTTCTGAATTACAGGCCCTTATGGCAGTTGAGCCTTTCTTAATTTTTCACAAGGATAGGGTATCTTTACGTACCAATCCCTCCTTTATGCCTAAAGTGGTTTCTAGTGTGGCTTTAAACCAAACTATTCATTTGCCTACTTTTTATGCAAATCCCCAAACTAAAGGGGAAAAGATTTTGCACACCTTAGATGTTCACAGGCAGTTGCGATATTATTTGGACAGAACTAAAGGGTTCAGACTATCTCAGCAGTTATTAGTTTCTTTTGCTTTCTGCTCTCAGGGCAAGCCTGTGTCAAAACAAACTATTTCTAAGTGGATTGGATTTTGCATTGCTTTCTGTTATTCCCATCATGGCAAAGAGATTCCAGCGGGGATTAGACCTCATTCCACTAGGGCTACTGCCACTTCAACAGCTTTTTTGAGGGGGGTGGCTACTAAGGATATTTTGGAGGCAGCCACTTGGAGTTCAGTGCATACCTTCTCTAGGCATTACCACCTTCCCTTGTACTCTAAATCCAGGGCTGGTTTTGCCACTGCTGTGTGGCAGGGCATTTTGGCAGCTCCTGCTTCATTATAGTTTAGCCATCCTCCCTTACCTCTGCTTTGGGATTCTACCCAAGTGTTAGGACTGCAGCAATGTGAGATGAAGAACATAGTACAGTTTTGTACCTACCATAAATGTAGATGTTCAAGATCCACATTGCTGCAGTCCAATTTCCTCCCTCCTTCCCTCTGTTGTTTGAGGTGGTTGTGTGGGTTGGGTTATCCATCTGAGGTAAACTGCATTTTGTATATTGCATTTTGTATATATTGTATATATTATACATATTTTTGGTGTTAGACTAGCTATTTGTTTAGTTGTGGTCTTTGGGTTTGGACCTTTCTTTTTAGGGTCTTCTGACATCTGGGGCAAGAAAAGACTGAGGATATGACGTCGGTCATGCGCATTTGTACCCTGACGTTCTGATGTCAGTCAAATGCGCCCTGACCGACGTCAGCCTTATACTCTGAGATTCGGGCCGAATGAGGGACAGCGGACTACCCAAGTGTTAGGACTGCAGCAATGTGGATCTTCGAACATCTACATTTATGGTAGGTACAAAACTGTACTTTTTTCTGCTTGCACTATCAATTTTGTGAGAAACTTCCTAAGAAAAACAATGTGGCCTTGATGACCACTGGTTAAATACAACTTTCCTCTATGCAATGTTACCATTCAAGGTACTACAGCTAATTTGAGCACAAAGCAAGTATAGATTGCAGTTCATTTCTTTAAACAGTTCTTTGTCTGTCTTTATCTCTTCCCTCTGCAGCTGTGCATGTTCTCATAACACAAACAGAGCTAATTGTTCAAAATCATAACTTTATAGAATATGGTATTGTTTCATTTATTACTTCCTGACCTAGCAGATAATCACCTGCTTCTCAGTACATTTCCAAAAGGCATAAGCATGAATTTTGCAAACACTAGGTCAGAGGGCATCTTGCAAGTTTCAGAAAGCATACTGCCATTTCAAAAACATCTTTTAGTCTCATATAAAACTAAACTGTATATAAAATAGAATGAAAAATGTGTTAACTCTTTTAGCTTCTAATTAGCACTAAGCCCACATATTAATACATATTTTTCTGACATTTCCCCCCTGTTAATACTTTTTTATTCTATTTTCAAAAGCATAAACAGTTTGCTTCTTCTCCCAACCTCTTCCATTCAGGATTTGCAGTTAAGAGAGTCATTTAGTTTAGACTTGTGAAAGCATTTCACTTTTCAACAACTCTTCAATTTTAGTACTTTGATACAAAGTCTCAGAAACTGATATGTCTATAAAATCTTTGATTAATCTTTTCATGCAGGGAATACCACAACAAATGCATGCTCCTAACAGGAGTAATCCCACACAAATGGCAATCAGGATGTTCATTAGGATGAACCCCACCCCTCAAACAAATTCTGGAAAAAGTCCATCAGAGGGTTTGGGCCTGGTTTGGTCATGGTCGACACTTGCTGGATCACCTCAAGATGATAATTTATCTTGTGTTGATTGTCTGGAATGTACGAACAGCATTCTTCTTTGATTAAAGTGCACGTACCACCCCTTGCCGCTACTGTGAAGTCGAGAGCCATGCGGTTTTGTAGCACCACAGTTCTCATAGCATTTAGTTCATCAGTCACTAATTTGAGAGCAGAAAAAGTTGCATTGCTGATAACTTCGAGAAGTTTGGACAGTTTTCTCAGCTCCCAAATCGATTTTACTGTGCCATATGCAGGGGCTATGCCAGCCCATGATATAATAGAGTCACTCAAGTCCATGTGCATTAGTTTATCTTTGTTCTTTACGGAATTAGGGTTTCTCCATCCTGCTTCGATTCATCCCACTGGATTCTCGGGTCTCTTGATTGGATTTCCAGGTTTACTGCTGACCTCTCTGATGTTTTGGATTTTACCTCAAGGCAAAGCTGCAATGTGTCATATGGCCAGAACTAGGTAACCCAAAAATCAACTGCTGGACCAATTCTCAGGTAACCATTTGTATGCCTTTTTCCCACAAATAAAATAACAGTTCTCTACTTTAGTATTGATATAAGCTTGCCCAGCATGAAACATTTTCTTATCCATGATAGAAAGCTGCTTTAAAAGAATAGGATTATGTTGTACTTCACTAACAGTTTTATGCATTTTCTCAAAATACTCATCATAGTTTGTATCACAAATAGTTTCTGCCTTACTGGCCCTAATATAACATTTATAAGAAACAGTCACATTGCAATTGCTCCAACCCACCTGAATAGTGTCATTTTTATAAAAACATACAACTCCCTTTTGTGTAACAGGTAGGTACAATGCTGTTTTGTCTTGTGATTTTACAGGTGTAGTATCAAAGATCAAATTTTCCCAGGTCTCATTGACCCCTAGGGGGACAGCAGTCATTAATAATCCCCCGTATGCTGTCAGTATAGCTGTGTAAATCCAGCAGTTTGAAACATTGAAAGTTTCAGCATACACATATTTAATTGCTTGGTAAGTGTTAAAGTTTGGATGCCAGTCTATGAGTAATGCTTCACGTTTGTTCAGTTCAACTCATGTGGCTGAAAAAAGGAAAGGCCACAGCAAAAAGATCATTGTCACCAGTATAGCTAACAGGATAATCATGCAATTTTTCTGAGACTGCTCTGCATCCCTGTTTACTCTATACCTGGTCATTTTGTTCTTGTTGTGTAACAGTAACAAGGTTTTTGTCTAGTTCTAACTTCTTGACCAATTTGCAGTGTTTTAAATATATCCAGGACGCATGCTCAGCAATTTTGACTGCAGTGGGTGTTGTCAGCAAAACTTGAAATGGTCCTTCCCACTTCGGAGAGCTCCAATTCTTTTTCTTAATGACCTTCACCCAGATCCATTCGCCTGGTCGCATGCCTGGTAGTACTGCTGCCTCCGATGGTCTGGTCTGTTCTTTATCTGAAACAGAATTTAACTGTAGAAGTCTTTTGTTATTCAATAACCTCCACATATACTCTTGCCAGTGAACTGTCGGCCTCCTGATCTGCAGGCATGAGAAGTTTCCACTGAGGTACATAATATGCCCTCCCAAATAATATTTCAAAAGGAGTTAACCCCTTTGCATTTGGAACAGTTCTCATACTCAACAGTGCCAGAGGTAAACAATGCACCCAATTCTTTCGAGTCTCTGTTATTATTTTCCTAAGTTTACCCTTCAAAATCCCATTGTGCCTCTCTACTAATCCTGCAGATTGTGGATGATATGCGCAATGTTTTTTTAAAGAAATTCCGAAAAATCGACTCAGCTGTTGTATAGTTTGATTTACAAACTGTGTGCCATTGTCACTGTAGATCTTTTCCAGTATGCCAAATCTAGGAATAATTTCTTTGATGAGTATTTTCACAACAGTAGCTGCATCTGGATTTTTGGTCGGAAAAGCTTCCACCCATTTGGAAAACATATCTATAATGACAAGACAGTACTTCTTATTTTTGCATTTGTTCAATTCTGTGAAGTCCATACAAATAGTATGGAATGGGTATGGTGGTGTAGGGAAACTCCCTTGCTTAGGCTTCAATGCCCCTTGTGCATGATGTTTATTACAAACATGACATGCCGCACAAAAATTTTTAGTGTAATTTGTAAATCCATACGTTGTAAATACTCGATTCACTTAACTGTACCATCCCCCTTGTTGAGACATGGCACTGCCCATGGCTCAACAAAGCTGCATATCTAAACAAGTTAGACGGCAAAATCGGTTTCCCCTTCCTTGGAAATGTACAGCCCTTTCTCAAGGATTGCTCCTTGTTTTACCCATTTCTGTTTCTCTACTTTCGTAGTGAGTGTCTGCATTGTTTTTAACATTTCTAAATCAAAAATCTCAGAAGGTTGTAATTCTTCACTCAAAAGAAATACTTCTGAAGCTGTAGCTGCCTCGGCTCTCGCATTACCTTTTGAAATCCTATCGTGTTGTTTGGTATGAGCTATGAGCTACTTTTCGAGGTAACTGAATAGATTCTAACAAATCTAAAATAAACTGCGCATGATTAATCAGTTTGCCAGTAGATGTTATAATTTCTCTATTCTTCCACTGTTGTGCAAAAACATGTACAGTAGAAAAAGTGTACTGGCTATCAGTAAAAATGTTTACACATTTACCCTTTGCTAAGGTGCATGCCCATGTCAAGGCAATCAATTCTGCTTGTGCAGATAAGTTGTGTGGTAAAGACTTTGCCTCTAAAATCTCAGTATCAGAAACTACTACATACCCTACTAGATTCTGCCCTGTAGGACCCTTTCTGCATGAGCCGTCCACGTAGTATGTCACCTCGGCATCATCCAAGGGAACATCCGTAAGTTCTTTTCTAGGTAGTGTATTTTGCTCAATCTCCTGCAGGCAACAATGTGGTGTGCTATCTGCAGGGGTTGGGAGCAAGGTTGATGGATTCAAAGTTGTGCATCGTTCAATTGTCATATGAGGTTGGCTCAACAGTATAGTCATACAAGAAAGATGTCTAGCAGGAGAAAGATATGCTACTTTTTCTTGCAGTAAAATAATCGCGACTGCATGAGGCACTCTCAATGTGAGAGGGTGGAACAACACTACTGAGGCCGAAGCCTGCACTGCCATTGCAGCTGCGACTACTGCTTGTACACAGTGGGGCAGAGATCGCTCCACTGGGTCTAGCTGTGATGAATAGTAAGCTATGGGGCGTTGCTTGTCCCCATGTTGCTGTGTCAATACTGATGTCATATAGCCTTGCTTACAATCTACAGTTTGGAAAAAATGTTTATGATAATTTGGTAATCCTAAAACTAATGAAGATGCTATCAATTGCTTCAGTTTGCAGAAAGCTAATTCTGCTTCTGGTGTCCATTGTAATAAATCTTGTGCTGCCATAGGTTTCTTGTATATCAAGTTGGTCAATGGAGCAGATTCCAAGGCATAGTTTGGAATCCAACTCTGACAAAAATTAGTCGTACCTAAGAAGGACATCATTTCCTTCTTGGTAGTTGGTTTGGGTGCTTGTAAGATTGCTATTTTTCTGTCTTCATCTAATATTCTGCCTTCTTTGGATATTACATATCCTAGGTATTTAACCTGCTTTTTCCAAAGTTGCAGTTTGTTTTTGTTTACTTTGTGTCCTTGAGTGGCTAAAAATTGTAGTAATGCTATGATATCTTCTCTGCATTCTTGCTGGGTGGGGGTTGCCAGCTTAATGTCGTCTACATAAAGTAGAATTTGGCTGCCTTTCGGTGGGATAAATCCCGCCAAGTTACTTGCCATTTCCTGTGTGAATGTTGTTGGGCTTTCACAATATCCCTGTGGTAGTCACGTATATGTGTACCTTTTCCCCTGAAATGTAAATGCAAACCAATGTTGGCTGTCAGGGTGTATCGGTATTGAGAAAAACGCCTTGCTAATATCTACCACAGAAAAATACTTCTGTTGAGGTTGTAAATCATTCAGTAAGGTGTGTGGATCTGGCACCGTAGGTGCTCTGGGTATCACTGCATCATTTACAGCTTGTAAATCTTGGACCATACGCCATTCTCCATATGCTTTTCTAACAGGAAATAAGGGTGTATTACATGGTGAATCGGGAGATTCTACCAGTACTCCTTCCTTAAGTAAGGCTGCTATTATAGGTTTGATTCCTACTTCTGCATCCTTTCTCAAGGGATACTGTCTTTTTCTGTGGTCTAAATGCTGACTTTGGCGTGATTGTAACTGGTCCTGCTGTACGAATAAGTCCTACATCTGATTTCCCTGTTGACCAGAGAGTTTCTGGTATGCTTCGTAAGGCTTTCTCTTCCTCTTCTAGTAAGAGTGCTAATCAGCTGTCCTCGCTAGACTGCAGGTGCACAGCTGGGTGTGTCTGTGTTATCCAATTTAACTTCTGCTTTTGTACTCCCTGTTTGGATAGCTCTAGTTCTGTCTGTTTTTCCCACCTTGTGACTTTTTCTCCTAGGTCTGCCCACTTTACTTTCTTGTCCTTAGTTAAACTCACATGTGGCAGTCGATTAGATTTATAAAGTGCAAAGAATTCCTGGGGCAATGAACAGCTAACTACACTGTTCCCCTCTGTGTCCCAGTACAGATTGCATAACACTAATCTGTTTGCATGGTTTTTAAACAATTCTTGCTCATATTCCCTATCAGGTCCTGTGTGCTGCAATAATACAGAGTACAATGCAACAAATGTTGTTTATCAGTGTCAAGGGAGGGGGACTTACTGATGGCTACATTCATCAGTTCTTCGGTTCCTGCCCCTGGACCAGTCGTAACCAAGTCCTGGCTGTACCAGTAAAATGTTTCACCCTCCGATCGCACTACAAAAGTATCTATTTGTCACTGTGCTTCCATACCTTGCATAGTTGGAACTACTGCTATGCCAAAAGTCTGCATAAGGTCTCTGCCCAAAAGGTTTACTGGGCATTTTGCAGAAACAACAATTTTGCTTTTCTGGGTCATCCCTGAAACAGGGTCAGTTATTGCTATGTTATGGGAGAGTGGCTCCCGATACAGCTGCCCATTAGCTGCTTTCACTAATATATAATCAAGTGATTCTGAATTTTCTGGTAGTTTGGAAGGATGTATCAGGGTCCGTGATGCCCCTGAGTCACACAAAAATGTAACTTCCCTCCCCTCTACCAGAAGTGTAACTTCCGGTTTCGTGTCTGCTAAATAGAGCTCCAGACTCAATAATGCTAAGTCCAAAATTTCATTCTCTTCACTGTCTGTGACTTCTTGCACATCCTCTATTTCTCCCATCACATCCTCTGTTCCCTCTATCACATTCACATTTGTCTTTTCTTGGTTATTTCTTTCTAGTGATTCCTGACTACCATATAGTCAGTCCTCACCCGCCTTATCTTCCGTGGCTACCTTCTTATTTTGCTTGCAATCCCTTGCCAAATGTCCCTTTTTCCCGCATTTAAAGCATTCACCCCTTTTCTTTCTCTCTTCAAACTCTTCTGATCGCTTATCAGATTGTTTGTTTCCCTGAGCATTTTTCTTGCCCTTTTTCCCAGACTGTACTACAAAGACTTCTGCTCCATCTTCTACTGCAAATACTTGGGTTTTCTTTTTCTTTTTGCTATTAAAATGCCTTTCAGCATGTCTTGCATATTCAAGTAAGGACTATAATCTACTTGTGCGGTGATCTACCATGTGTTTTGTAATAAAACTACTGTTAGGTGCAATACTACCTTTCAAAAATGCATTCTTTAGCTGCTGCTCATATGGGGAATCATGTGTTTGGTCTTCATGTACCTGCATTCCACAATGGTTATTAAAACATTCTAGTATATCTAGCAAAATATCTATCAACAGTTTCACCTTCTTTTTGGATGCATTGATTAATGCAAGTCCAGTCTGCCCTAGGCTTCCATTTCTCAGAGATTCGGTCTGTCAGACCTTTCACTCTGTTATCCAGCTCTGCGTTACTATGTGGGAGTGGCTTATGTTCTGCGTCACAGGAATTCCAGTTGCCACTGATGATGTGCCAATCTGGACCTACGATTTGTCTGACTACTTTTTCTACTACTTTCCCATTTAAATAGTAACTTAACCTCATGTCCTGTAAATCTTCTAAGAATTTTCTAAATTAACTTTTGGATGGGGAATCCCCTCTGTGGCTTTCCGGATGTCTTCCGGTGTCCATGGTCTATATACTAGGATAGTTTGGTCTTGCCCTTCCTGTCCTGCCTGAGGATTTGGTACTTCTATGAGCGGACATATCTCTTCTTGACTCATAGCTCATGAATTTTCATTCATTTCATATAACTCCATATCCCCTCTTGTTTTACGTGTTCGAGACCTAGTCTCGACAGGATCTCTGACAAACTGTTTTGGTTTCGCAGGGACAGTTGGGTATAGCGGAGGTGGATCAGCTTGTCCACTTGCTTCATATTTTGGTAAGGGAAGCGGAGGGGCCGATGGTATTACCAAGTTATTGTCTTCTTTATCTAAAAACATTGCTTTTGAATTCTTAGTCTTTTGTTCCCTGCGATTTGCTTTCTCAAGCCACCTGTGTGCCTGGGGAATGCCTAATTGTTGTTGCTTTTTTACCTGACCTTTTGCGTCAGTTTTGAGCTGTTTGACAAGTTTAATAAGTGAAGATTTTTCTAGTTTGCCATCAAATTCATATTTATTAACCCATTTTGTATAGTACCTAACATTGTCGACACAATGTAATTGCATATATTTTGCATATTTTGCATCTTCGGTTAATGGCGGGTCTCGGGATCTTTTTGTGCACTTATTTCCCATGTTGTCCTAACTTAGTTAAAGAAAAATGTTACGTAACCCTTCTTATCATGTGGTACCACGATTTCTCTTTTTTCACAGTTTATCTATAATAACTGTCTACCTATTCTGTTTCCCTGATCTATGACAAGACAGCAATCTTTTTTGTCCCTGATCTGTATTTTACAGACCTCCCTGACAAAAACAAATACTGTAACAAGTCCCTGATCTAAAACAGAAAAAAGGTAAATTCCTCCTTACCTGAGCCTCTGTGATTGACTACTGCACTGGGGCCGTCGATTCGTCCTCCAATCGCAGATCAGAAACCGTGGCTGGCCTCTTTTGAATGAAAATTTAGTCGGAGGTCTTTCAAAGCAGAAGAACCAATGTGGTCTCTTCCCCATACGGTTTCATGCCACCGGGCCCATCTGACCTGAGTCAGAGCGAGAGTTTCCGGTCCGGAGGACCAATTCTGTCAAAGTAAAAATTAACTTCAAAAAGATCAATACACGGCAGGTTCAGGTTAAGGCACTTTAATCTTGTAGCAAGGAGACAAAAACATTCTAATACAGAGTTTGTCTAACTAGAATCAGGAAGTACAGACATTTTTATACATTTTCTAATAAGACATTGCCTACCAAGCTGACGTAGCAGATCACAAGTTTTAGCATCATTACTTCATAGCAGCTGTTTATTCATGTTTTTCTGCTTGCACTATCAATTTTGTGAGAAACTTCCTAAGAAAAAAAACGTGGCCTTGACGACCACCGGTTAGATACAACTTTCCTCTATGCAACGTTACCATTCAAGGTACTACAGCTAATTTGAGCACAAAGCAGGTATAGATTGCAGTTTATTTCTTTAAACAGTCCTTTGTCTGTCTTTATCTCTTCCCTCAGCAGCTGTGCATGTTCTCATAACACGAACAGAGCTAATTGTTCAAAATCATAACATTATAGAATATGGTATTGTTTCATTTATTACTTCCTGACCTAGCAGATAATCACCTGCTTCTCAGTACATTTCCAAAAGGCATAAGCATGAATTTTGCTGTGCTAACAAACACTAGGTCAGAGGGCATCTTGCAAGTTTCAGAAAGCATACTGCAGTTTCAAAAACATCTTTTAGTCTCATATAAAACTAAACTGTATATAAAATAGAATGAAAAACGTGTTAACTCTTTTAGCTTCTAATTAGCACTAAGCACACATATTAGTACATATTTTTCTGACAGTGTGTGTGTGTGTGTGTGTGTGTGTGTGTGTGTGTGTAAAACTGCGCAATCACACACACACACATATAATATATGCATTGCCTCATTATATATATGGGTCTACTTCTAGACTTCGAAGTTTCACAAACCTCAAATTTCTTATGGTCGAGACCATAAGATCGAAGTTTTGAAACTTTGAAGTTTAAGTAAAAAAAGAAAATCTTTTTTTTTCTTACATTTTTGCAGTGGGGACAAACCCCCACCCCCACCCCTGCTAATTAAATATACCAACTCCGAGATCACATTACAGAGAAGAAAACGGTAAATATACCATTTCACTCTGTACAGCAATCTCTATTTAAATGGTTCGAAATTTCAAAACTTCGATCTTATGGTCTACATACATATTGCATATTGCTCCATTTTTTAGTAATCTCATCAATGTCTTATTTTGCTTTCATAGCTCTTTTGAATAATATAGTTTATATCTTTGGATATTATTCTTAAACATTTTACTTCTTGTTTTTCCCATTTTTTAGCTAAAGATTTTTTTTTAATAATATAGATTTAATTATCTCTTTGCATTTCACTGTGTAAATATATTAAAGTAATACTGCCAGCATTAGTGTATGGATTATAACCCAGATAATTATTGCCTAATGGCAGCCAATCCAGGTAGAAGGAAAATAGGTAAATTATTATTAACAATGTTTCTGGTGTCATTTAAAGACTAGAGTAACACCATGTAACCCATGTTACATGTTAGAGTTTGAGAGGAAGATGAGATGGGTTTCCCTGACACAGAAACATTGTAGTGGCATTGGTATTCAAAACACTAATATACTGAAAATTCTTATGAATATAGTTGTGATATTTCTGAAATAAATTGTATAAAGTCTAAAATAACACAATGTAACTGTATTGAAGTTTGAGACCAAGCTGAGATAGATTTCCCTTACACAGAGAAATTGCAGTGCATCAGTATATAAAACACTAATATATTGAAAATTCTTATGAATAATGTGTGTGATAATTCAAAAATAAATTTTTACCCAGTTCATTAGAATTAGTAAATACTTTACGCATTCTTAAGCACTATATAAATGTCAAATTGTAAACTGCAGATATGTTAATATAATATTAAAAAACACAGAAATTGCTTGAGCAAAGACACATACATTTATATATCTCTCTCTCCATATATATATATATATATATATATATATATATATATATATATATACAGAGAGAGAGAGAGAAAGATATATAATTATAATTATATATGTATATGTTTATTGATATAGCTATTACACGTATAGAAAGAGCAATAGATACATCTATATATAAAATTTCCGGTCTTAAAAATGATTTTGTAATATGCCTTGTAGCTAATACAGTTGAATTTGTAGAGGATACAGATATGACTGGATTTTAAATAATAACTTGGTTTACAGATTGGATTGTTTTAAAGAAAATGAGATTATGTTAATGGATAGCAAACAGAAGAAATGTTACAGGTCACCCAGAATGGCTATTTGTTAAAAATGCAAGTAAAGAATGTTGGAAAAAATCAGTTGTCTAAATTGTGTAAATTGATGTTAAATAATGTCATGATACAAACAAGAAAGAAAAAAGACTGGAATTTTTTGAATGAAAGTGATTTAGGAAGTTTAGATTATGATGTCAATAAAAGCTGATCTGGAAATCAGTAAATTTAATAAATTGTATGTACTGGATGTATTTCCAGACAAAGCTATCACAGAATATTTATAATACCATGTAAAATTAGAAAATTGTAAAACTAAAGTGATTAAATGTTGGCTATGTAATAAAGAATTAAAAGTAGATTGGCAGCACATATTCTTCAATTCATCATCTTCATATACATGTGCCTGAACCACCTTAATCTGTTACATTTGACCTTCTCTACAACTGGATCTTCTTTGGTTTCTGTATTGATCTCCTCATTTCTCCATCTATCCCGCAGTGTGCATCCTACCAGCCATCTCAGGTGCTTCATCTGCATCTCCTTTAACTTCTTCAACTGCTTTAGCTTTACTGTCAAGGTTTCTGTATGTTACAGCATTATTTTTATACCTTACTATTCAGCTTCTGTGACATTCTTTTGTCATGCCCCCCAGACACTTTGTGCATTGGCTGCAGACCCTCTGATTCTAGCTGACATCTTCAGAGTTCCATTCTCCTCAGCCACCCCTCCCAAATATGCAATGCTGTAAATATCTTCCACTATACTTCAGTTATGAGAAAGTAAATAATTTTGAGGAAGAAATAGATACAAGGGCCAAATTCACAATGGTTACATTCCGGTAACCTTTTTGAATTCAAAGATAGCCTTAATGTGGTGCTTTTGCAATAAAATGTACAACACCACATCAGAGTGTTTTCACGCAATGTTGTAATGAGTCAGCTAGGGGGAGAGGCATCTTCATTATTCTATGAATGTAGTTTATCATGGCTGCTCCTACCACATCATGGTAGTGTACACTGCCAAATGGATGTGTTCACAGTATAGGTAGGGTTAGGAGATGTACATGTGTGTGTTTGCAATGGGCTTTGTGTGTGTGTTTGAAGTGTGTGCGTGTCTGCCTGGGAGGTAGCAATAGAGGTGTAAGGGGGTTATGTTAGATGTTCTTCATAGTCAGTGTTGCAGTACTGATCCCTGGGTGTTTCTGCCATGAGACCGCTACAAGACCAGTTTCCATAGTCTTTACATCATCATCCCTTACCGAAAAAGTCCGATGGCTGACATTCAGATGTTATAATATAGGAGGGCATGTGTCGAACTCATCTTCATATCTTTCTAGTCATATAGTTCAATGCATTTCTACATGTACCTAGCAGTCACAGTCCATTGGCTATTTCATTTTCTTTAGAGTTTTCAGCAAATAATTTGGTGATAAGTACTCCACTGGGGAATTCTTTTCTCTGATTAATGTTCAAAGTGGTTAACTGTTTGAAGTGTGGGAAGCAAATCCCGCATAAGGATTTTTATTCCTTTTGTCTGTTTTCTTTGGGGCTTCAGTATGATGTTTCTAATTGCCAAGATTGTGCTAGGTTTAGAGCTAAAACCCTTAAGCATAGGACCCAAAGTCCTAATGGTACACATGGAGTCCTTGATCGCAGTTCAGCCTGCCTCAGCCTCGACTGCTACTTTACCAAAGGAATGGAAAAATAAAAAGCCTGAGAGGGAATCAGCAGGCACTGGTGATCATTCTGCAAATGAGTTGATCAACAAACTCTGATGAGATGCCTTCAGGTTCAGTGACATCCAGGCATGAGTCCACTGGTGTGACCCCTCGGGAGGCCACCATGGCAGCAGGCAGTGCAAAGTTACTTTCCCCCAACTCCTTCATTGGTTGATTCTGAGATCACTGAGCAGGTCTCAACTGCTGACGTGTTAATATCAGTTATCAAGAGAGACTATGCCACAGTAATACTGGAACAGACACCTCCTACTAGGACCAATGACCTGGTTGCCCAACCAAGGATTGATCCTACCCTTACTAAGTCGGCATATAAACCAAAATGAACAGCCAGCCTGCCTCAGCCTGTTTTCCAGTCCTCTGCTACTAAAATCCTGGTTGAATCTCCGGAATTGCTAAATATTGCCCAGAAATTCTTGGCTTTTATGAAGACTACCCCTGTAACTTCTCCTAGTTAAGACTAACAGGAGCGCCTTTCTAGAAGAGTTCTTCAGGATCTGAGGATGAGTAAGAATTTTATTACTCTGAACACCTCCCTCTTCAATCCTATCTTTACTCTGACTCAGATGATATTCTTTCCGTGACTTCTACCATAGATCTTTCCTTTGGGGATGCACTTCATAAAATCAATGAGGCTTTTCAGTGGGAGATTAAGGAGTTTTCTCAAGCTCAAACTCTTTATAGCAGCTGTAAGGGAGTGCGACCTCCCAGACCACTAGCTATTCCTGTGGTCTATGTGGTGTTACATGTCTTCAAGGACATCTGTTTTTACCCAGACTTCCTTCCTTCTTTGCTTAGGAAGCATGATCATTTTTACAGAGTGCTTGACTCGCATAAACACCTTTACAAAAATCCATAAGCTGACTCATTATAGTATCTACTTAATCCAGTTAGGGAGCACCTAAATCTGCTGCTAGACATCCCTTACCTAATGACAGGGAAAATAGACTACTGGACAGGTATGGAAAAAAAGACATGTACGTCTGTTACCCTATCTGTGTCGGCTCTTAGCTGTCAATTCTACATGTTAAAATACTTGCAACAAGAAATTATTGGCAAAGTAGAGGGTGTTGCAGATACGTCCTTACTAAAGGGCATACAGGAGACAGAGCAGACTTCAGCTTTCCAGGCATATACTGAAATGTGGGTAGATACTTCAAGCAGAACAACAGCTATTGGTTCTGTCATCAGAAGGCTTGCTTGGATTAGGACCCAGACACTTTCTGACTAAGAAAAATCTTAATTCTTGGATGCCTCATTGGAAAAAAAAAAAAAAAAAGAGTCCCTTTTTGGGCCTCCTGCCAAGAAGGTTTTTGAGAAACTGGATAAGAAAGATAAACAAAAACTGTAAAGGAATTTTATTTGATGCGATCTCCTAGGTATAAAGAAAACTACCTTTCTAAACCTTGAACTTTTTTACCTGTTCAGGATAAGTGGAGGCTTGCCAGAACTAAAAGACTAAGACTGTCCAGAATATGGCAACCCACACAATGTTGCAGGCTTGGGAGGGGCCCAAAGATTCTACCCCCAAAGGGAACAGTGGTGACTATCCACAGCTTCCTTTCCCCACCTGTACAACCCTTTCCCCACATCCATTCCACTGGCAGGAAGACTATCTTCCTTTCTACACCAGTGAAGGTTCATCACCTTAGACCTGTGGGTGCTAAGCATCATACAAAAAGGTTACTTCATCCAATTCATAGGGAGAACTCCTTTGTTCATGATACCAAAGCAACCAAAGGACCAACAATCTCATCTTCCTGTCATCTTGTAAGAACTCTTGCACCAGGAATCCAGCCAGCCAGTCCCTGTTATGGAGGATGTAACAGGCTTGAATTCAAGAATTTTCCTTGTCCAAAGAAATGGAGATACATGGAGGCCAATATTAGACCTCTCCAAGTTAGACACGTACCTAAACATTCCCAAACTCATGATGTTGACCCTAGAGAAACTGCTGCCAATGACTTTTCAAGGAGCATATGCAGTTACAATAAACCTGAAAGATGCCTATCCCCATGTTCTTATAGCAAAGGAGCACAGAAGATTCCTTTGGTTCATGGCAGTACCACTTCCGTGCGTAAACATTTGGTTTATCCACTGCATTTAGAGTATTTAGCAAATGTCTAGCTCCAGTTATAGCACATTGTAGAACATGGAGAGTGCACATGTACCCCTGCCAGATGATTGTCTCATCCAGGGGCAAAACTATTTTGGAACTTCAAACAGCTTTACAGGCCACCATGAACTGTTTTCAGATGGTAAGACTCACCCTTAATCTGTGCAAGTCCCAGCTTCAGCCCCAGACAAGAATTCTTTTTCTGGGTGCATTGATAGACTAAGTACAACAGACAGCTTTCTTGTCCAAAGACAAGATCTCCTTCCTGACAGATTACCTACTCAGCCTACTGCCAAAGCAGACCATCACAGGAGTATCTAAAGGCCTTAGGGTTCATGGCATCAACTATCCTTATGATCTCCTTGGCAAAATTACACATGAAAAAAAAAACTTTAATGGCTGTGAAAAACTGTTGGTAACAACATTCTTAACCTCTAGAAACACAGGTGCCACTTCCACCTTGGAAAGACACCATCAAGGTGAATACAGGTGCAGTGTTTTCCCTACTGGAGATAGACAAGGCCATCACCATGGACAATTAAGAGGTAGCTTAGGGGAGTACACTTAGTCCCCCATGATGGTGTAGGTTGTCTAGGCCCAGGAACAAAGAAGACTTCACATAAACCAAAAAGCAGTCTTTCTAGCCATGAAAGCCTTTCCAAACTGTTTATCTCCAGGTACACAGCAAATATGGACAGACAACACCACAGTCATCTGGTACATCAGCAAACAAGAGGGAACTCACTCTTACCCCTTTTGCAGTCTAGCTATACAAATTTGGCTCTTGACACAACAGTTGTAGTTGACTGTAGTACCATCTTACATCATATGGCTGAACACCACCCTGGCAGCCTCATTGAGCAGGGACATACTGGACCCACTGAATGGATGCTAAAATTAGGAGAGTTTCCTGGACCTTACTCATCTTTAGGGACCCCCAGCATAGACCCGTTTGTCAACCGCCACAACCGGCAACTTCAAAGGTTTTGTTCAAGAACACAACAACCAGGAACATGGAGAGCAGATGCTTTCTCTTTCAAATGGACATGACTCTTCCTTTATGCTTTCACACCCTTTCTCCTGATGCCCATGGTTCTGGAAAGGTGATGTCAGACAAGCTAAGCAGGATTCTTATAGCCTCCTCCTGCCCAATACAACTTTGGTTCTTCCTTCTCTGGGCCCTGAGTGAGAAAACATTTCCCATCCTACTACAAGTGATAGACCCCTTTAGCTGTGTGAGTAAGTTTGTCATTCACCCTTATCTGAAGACAGACTCAAGGCTTGAAGGATCAGTTTTTGACCCCATATAATTTAGCCTTTTCTACATAAGTGCTGTCTGAACTGAAAGAGGCTAGAAAACCAAATACCAGAAAATCATGGTGCAAAAAAAAAGCATTAACCCATCAAGGGCAGACATGAATCTTCTGTTACAATACCTGTCAGGGTTATTTCACCAAGGACTGTCGTACTCCAGCATTAAGGTCCATGTTTCAACTGTCTCTGCTTGTTTTTTCTGTTCTTACTGTATTTACTCCTACCCAGACTTGAAACTTTTCTGAAAGGGTAATACACCTTGTTTCTTGCCAACCGCCACAACCGGCAACTTCAAAGGTTTTGTTCAAGAACACAACAACCAGGAACATGGAGAGCAGATGCTTTCTCTTTCAAATGGACATGACTCTTCCTTTATGCCTTCACACCCTTTTTCCTGATGCCCATGGTTCTGGAAAGGTGATGTCAGACAAACTAAGCAGGATTCTTATAGACTCCTCCTGCCCAAGACAACTTTGGTTCTTCCTTCTCTGGGCCCTGAGTGAGAAAACATTTCCCATCCTACTATAAGTGATAGACCCCTTTAGCTGTGTGAGTAAGTTTGTCATTCACCCTTATCTGAAGACAGACTTAAGGCTTGAAGGATCAGTTTTTGACCCCATATAATTTAGCCTTTTCTACATAAGTGCTGTCTAAACTGAAAGAGGCTAGAAAACCAAATACCAGAAAATCATGGTGCAAAAAAAAGCATTAACCCATCAAGGGCAGACATGAATCTTCTGTTACAATACCTGTCAGGGTTATTTCACCAAGGACTGTCATACTCCAGCATTAAGGTCCATGTTTCAACTGTCTCTGCTTGTTTTTTCTGTTCTTACTGTATTTACTCCTACCCAGACTTGAAACTTTTCTGAAAAGGGTAATGCACCTTGTTTCCTCCCAGAAAAACCCTGTCCCTACCTGGGATTTAAACTATGTTTCAGAGAAGCTTACTTTACCACCCTTTGAACCAGTGGCACCTGCTCCCCTAAAGATACTCACTTGAATGACTGCCTTGCTCATAGCGATTACTTCAGCTAGGTGTGTGTCAGAGATGCAAGCCTTGAGGTGCAAGGAACCCTTCACTCTGTCCCATAGGGGCAGGGTTAACCCTTAGAACTAATATGTCCTTTATGCCCAAAGTAGTGTCAGAGTTTTTCTTGAACTAAGCTATTTAATTTACAAGTGTTCTTTCCTAACCCAGAGAATAAGGTGGAACAAATCTTACATTCCATGGATGTATGCCATCAAATCAGATATTACCTGAGCAGGAGTAAATTCCATAACAGAGCAGACTAACTATTGGTGCTTCTTGCATCAACTTTTGTTATGCCCACCATGGTAAGCCAGGGGCAACCCATGTCAGGACACACTCCACCAGACACAGTGCTAGCCACCACTGACTTCCATAAAGTTGTCCTCACACAGGCTCTCCTGGAATTTAAAACTTGGGCATCTGTCCACACCTTTACTAAACACTACCATTAAATAAATGCCTCCAGGTCTAGCACAGGGTTTACAACTGCTATTCTGCAAAATCTGCTCTTCCAGGGGCCATAAAGCAGCCACCCCCAACTAGTAACTTTGGGAGTCCTCCCAATGATTAGTACTGAAACACTAACCACAAAACATATTGTACAGTTGTGTCCCACTTACCACAACTATTGATGTTCAAGTAGGTCAGTGTTGCATTACAAATTCCCACCCTCCTACCTCTCAGTCTGCTAGCCTCTCCTAACCCATCCATGCTGGGGAGATGGAGGCTGAAGAAAGCACATCAGATGGGTAGCCACTATTCTTCATCAGTCCCTACACCTTTTTCTTATACTTACATGAAAATTTTACTCACAGCTGGAAGGGTTGTGCTGCCCTCAGTTATTATACTGCTACTCACTGTCTAGAAAGAACTGAAGGTCACACCAGCAGACACCCCTCTTATACCCCGATGCCCAAACATCAGCTGTCAGCTAGGGGTGATGAAAAGACTTTGGAAACTGAGCTGGTCACAGGCTTCTGCATGACAGGATACTACAAGGATCAGTCCTGCAGCACTGATCTACTCAAACATCTATAGTTCCAGTAAGAGTGACATCACTGTACTATATGTGTCTGTGTGGATGATGGTTGTGTGTGTAAAGGAATGCCATATACAAACACACATGCACAAAATACATTTATATGTGTGTGTGTGTGTGAAAATGGTTGTGTGAGAGGGAATGACATGCACACGCAGACACACACACATACACACATAGTCCACTTGTGTACTATGTGGGTGTATGGATGAATGGTTGTTTATGTGAGTGAATGCCATACACACACACACTACAGATGTTCTTCGTGTTTCACTGTTGCAGTCATTACATTTGGGTTATCTGCCTGGAGGTAGCCCTCAGCCAGCCTGAATATCAAAGTCTTGGGTCCTGCACTGGATACTGTCTCATCTTCCATGTCTTCAGGTAGTCAGGGGCATAAAGCATGCAGCAGATGCCATTACATCAGTCTTTCTTGCCATGTGGTGCCCGAAGCAGAAGCAGTTCTCAAGTGCCGGTCGGCCGACTTCTGAAATTTTAATTTTCGAGTTTCAGAACCAAAGTCTTCAAAAAAGTTAAGTACCCCATTGGGGATCCTTTTTCTTGCTCTAAACCGATGTCAGTAAAAGTTAACAATTGTATTACCTGTCGAAAGCAAATACCTCATAAAAATTTAATTTGTACTGCATTCCTTGCTTAGGCCCAGACCACAATGTCCATCGCTGTTGGTTTTGTGCCTTATTCAGTCCTCGAACTATTCGCTGGTCCATATTTGCAGCAAACTATTTCGGTACTCAGTTTAATTATCCAGAAATAGCTTCGGTAAGCCATCTGACTACCGACATTCTGAAAAAACATAAAGATAAAGACAGAGACAGACCGCATAGGTCCAAAGCTGCCGACACTTCCGTTAAGCTAGTTGCCAGTTCTCCAATACTCAGTGAGGCGCTTTCGCAGCCCCTGATACCTGCTACTTTAGATTTGCAGGCCTCTACTGAGACCCATTTGGAGTCCGGTATGCTGCGAGATGCTTCTTCGACTATGGAACCTGCAGATGTCTCTACCTTGGATGGGTCCAGAGCCGCTGTGCAGGCACCGGCTTCTGAGGGCGTATTCAGGCCTATGGACTTGCATTTGAAACCGACGCCATCTTCTCCTTCAAGGCCTAAATCTCGACCCACGCCTAGAAAACTGACATCCAAACCACATGGTCAGGCCCATATGCCTAAAAAACAAATGATAAGAATGGCTGAAGACCTTATTACTTTACTTAGGGGAAACCTGCCTTCTCCCTCTAAGAGACCTAAAATTGATTTTCCTTCTGATTCTTCTGATCAGGATGCTGAAATTTCTGATGTTCATCGTGCATGCAGCTGCAGTCATAACAGATGGGTTATCCTGCCGTCAGGCGGGTCCTCGGTCGGCCGAATTCCAAAGTCTAGGTCCGGCGTCTGATGTCGTCGGTTCTTCCCTGATGTCAGTGCGGCAGGGGTATAAAAGAACCAGCTGATGCCATTTTCCCCAGTCTTTCTTGCCGCTCGGTGCCCGAAGCAGAAGCAGTTCGCAAGTGCCGGTCGGCCAGCTCCTGAGATTACGAATATTTTTCAACCGAAGTCTTCTTGAAAGCCAAGTACCCCATTGGGGAAACTTTTCTTGCCTCAGACCGATGTCAGACAAAGTTAATAATTGCATTTCATGTGGGAAGCAAATATCGCATAAGGATTTCCATTCCTTCTGCATTCCTTGCTTAGGCCCAGACCACGACGTCTCGGCCTGTCGTTTTTGTACTAGCTTCAACAAACGCACTATTAAGCATCGGGCGGAGTTCGCCCAACACTATTTTGGCAAAAAATTTAATTACATTATGTCGTCTGATACCCCGACTCCAGTTTTGAGTAAAAGACGCAAAGATAAGGTCCAACATACGAGGTCCGCCACTTTTACCGACACCACGCTAAAGCCGACTACAGGTGCTCCGGTTCTCAGTGAGGCGCCTACACAGCCCCTGACTACCGATGACACTTCCCTAGTGGTGTCTTCTGTGCCCGAGGTCGCAGGCTCCTCGGCCCACACCCCGATTACAGATACCAACGCCACTCTTGGTGGGGAAACTCAGAGTTTAGACAGGCCTGCCACCTTTCAAGGTGTCTTCAGGCCTTCTTCTTTTTCCATTAAGGCTTACACTAAATCTAAAGCAGCCATGCAAACTAAAAGACAAGCTCCACAGGGCCCCTCTCAAGGCCCCATGCCTAAAAAACAGATGCTCAAAATGGCTGAGGATTTGATTACTCTTATCAGGGGTTCTCAGACCCCCTCGGAAAAAAGGCCCAGAGTGGAGGAAGAATACCCTTCCTCGGACCAGGCCTCCATTACTTCAGAACATTCTGAAGACCAGGAACATTCATACTCCCCTTTTGAAGATTCTGATGCAGAGGAGTCCATTCCCTCTGTCTCCCCCCCTGAGGACTATTCTTTTGGGGAAACCTTGCATACCTTGAGGGAACACTTCCACTGGGAAGGCCAAGATCAATCAGATTCCAAGAAAAGGCTCAGGGATTTCCTCTTGCTCCCTCAGCACAGGCCTCTGGCTATCCCTCCTGTCTTAGACATACTAGATGATGTGTATTCAGAGGCCAGCTTTAACCCAGATTCTTTACCACCAGCTCCAGTTAAGCCTGACAGGTATTACCGGGTTCCTGATTCACACCAATTCCTATACAAAAGCCATGCTGCTGACCCGGAAACTATTTCACAGGGTCCCAAGGGAATTAAGGCCTCTACTGCCAAAAATCCATTACCTTCAGAGAGAGATTCCAGAGCTTTAGAAAGGTGGGGGGAAAAGGTATACACCTCGGCCACTTTAACCATGAGGGCATTAAACTGTCAGTTCCATATGTTAAAGTATCAACAGTTTTTGTTATCTCAGTTGAAAAACAAAATGTCACAACCTGAACAACCAGACTTGAAAGAGTTGCAGGATTTGTTGCATAGTGCAGAACAAGTGGGTAAACATACCTTGCAATGTGGTTTTGATGCTTTAGAGGCCTCATATAGAGCTGCTGTTACAGGGTCTGTCATACGTAGACATGCTTGGCTCACAGAGCAAACCTTACCAGATCATGTCAAAGCTAAATTACTAGATGCACCTCTTCAAAAAGATGTATTGTTTGGTGTTAAAGCTGAGGAGGTATTAAAGAAAATGGAGGAAAAGGCAAGATCAATACAAACAGTGAAAGATTTCCTACAGGTACAACCTCCATGTTTCAGTAGAAACTGGCCTTCAAAAAATTGGTCCTTTCCAGCCATGGACAGACCTCAAAGAGGTAGATACAGGCGCCCAAGGGGTAGAGGGCAATCTCAAGGATCATTTAGAGGCAGACAATGGCAAGCACCTACACCAAGAGGTGGAGAGGATAGATCACAGCCATTCAGAAAGCAGACACAATGACTTTCCCCTTTGCATGCCAAGCAAAGCTGTAATGGCAGCACCTTTAGGTGGAAAACTGGCATTATTTTTGAAAAATCGGCATATTGTCACAAAAGACAAATGGATCCTGGACATTATAGACAGAGGCTACAGATTCCACTTTCACACCCTTCCAAAAATGAGAGGCATGCCAAACCTGCCACAAAATCAAAGGGTAGAGGCACAAAAACAAATTTCAGCTCTCATGGACATGAAAGCTATTCAAGAGGTACCTGCACAAGAACAGGGTCAAGGTTTTTATTCCAGACTATTCCTGCTACCAAGGAAGGACAAAGATTAGAGACCTATTTTGGACCTATCCATCCTAAACACATATTTACTCGTACCAAAATTCAAGATGCTCACATTACAGCAGCTTCTTCCCATGCTGGGCAAGGAGTCTTGGCTGGTAACATTGGACCTCAAGGAGGCATACCTGCATGTCCCTATCAGACAAGATTGCAGAAGATACCTCAGATTTCTTGCAGGTTCAACCCATTATCAATTCTCTGCATTGCCCTTTGGCTTATCTACTGCGCCCAGAGTGTTCACGAAATGCATGGCATCACTAATTGCCTATTGCAGACTTCAAGGGATACAAATATACCCATATTTTGATGACTGCCTGATCCTAGCGGACAGCAAACACTTCTGAAACATCTGGCATTTGTAATAAAGTTGTTGAACTCTCTGGGATACACAGTACAAAAAGAAATCAAAACTAATACCCTCTCAAGCAATAATTTTCCTGGGTGCCAGCTTGAATACAAACACCCAGATGGCCTACCTCACGCCAGAGAAACAAGGGCAACTATCTCAATACTTCAGAAAAATGGCAATCTTCACCAGGCTGACTGCAAGGAAAATCCTGCAGGCTCTGGGATTCATGGCATCTTGCATCCTGCTAATCCCATGTGCAAAGCTGCATATGAGGAAACTTCAATGGTACCTAAAAAACTTATGGTCTCAACACAGCCACAGTTTGGAAACAATTATACCACTGATTCCATGTCTCCAAAAGGAATTTCTGTGGTGGGCTCAATCATGCCAAAGAAACATAGGTCTCCCATTCTGCTTGCCTCAAGCAAATCAAATCATCACAACAGACGCCTCGGACTACGCCTGGGGGGTGCACATGACAGATCAGTGCATTCAGTGCAAATGGTCCCAAAAAGAAAAGCACCTACACATCAATCAAAAGGAAATGCTAGCAGTAAAAAATGCTATTATGGCTTTCAAAGACCTACTGCATCCAGGCCAGCTATTGATAAGGACAGACAACACCACAGTGATGTGGTACATAAACAGGGAGGAACCCATTCATATCCCCTGTGCAGGCTAGCCACGTCTCTTTGGAACATGGCTCTGGAATTACAAATCCAACTTCAAGCACAATTCCTGCCAGGCAAGGAAAACATGCTGGCAGACAACCTAAGCAGAAATATGCCAGATCCACACGAATGGAAGTTGCATCCTCAAGTTTTTGCAAAGATAATTCAAGCATGGGGAAGGCCAGATATAGATCTCTTTGCTACCCACAGAAATTACCAATTGACAAAATTCTGCTCAAGGACCTATCATCCACAGGCCTGGAAAGTGGACAACAATGACAGTTTATGCCTTTCCACCTCTTCCTCTGCTGTCCAAAGTTCTATTAAAAGCCAGAGCAGACAGACCAAAGATGATTCTTATTGCTCCAGATTGGCCAAGACAACACTGGTACCCACTCCTGAGGAGCCTGATGCATTCCCCACCATGGATCCTGCCTCTAATGCCTCTTCTGTTGACCCAGCATAACTTCAAAACTCTTCACAGTCAGCTGAAAACACTCAATCTAGCCGCATGGAGGATTCCTTAAATTCACAACAGACCCTCCTCTCCAAGGAGGTGCAGGATGTCATTTTGGAGGCCAGAAGGCCTTCTACTAGAAAAGCCTACTCCACAAAATGGAAATGGTTTTGTGCCTGGAATCAGAAAAAGGGACAGAATCCTGGAATACTGAATTTACCTCAAATATTACAGTACCTAGCTGAGATGCTAAGCAGTGGACTTTCATTCTCCTCCATCAAAATCCATGCCTCAGCCATTTCTGCTCAATACAACACTGATCCTCCTTTATTCTCTCATCCTCTCTTAAGACAGTTCCTCAGAGGGGCTAAGAATATAAAACCCCCAAGGAAGCAACCAGTACCTGCTTGGGACCTCAATTTAATTCTAGAAAAACTGACCCTGCCTCCATTTGAGCCAGCTGCTTCAACAGAACTGCAATTTTTTGTCATGGAAAACAGCCTTCCTTCTGGCTATCACCTCAGCATGCAGGGTTTCAGAACTACAAGCCCTCATGGCTGTGCAGCCTTTCATCATTTTCCATCAGGACAGAGTTTCCTTACGAACCAACCCTTCCTTTATGCCAAAGGTAGTATCCAGTGTAGCCTTGAATCAGGCTATCCACTTACCTACCTTTTACACTAATCCACAAAACAAAGGGGAGAGACTACTACATTCCTTGGACATTCACAGACAGCTTTGTTATTACTTGGACAGGACAAAGCCATTCAGAAAATCAGAGCAACTCTTTGTGTCCTATGCTACAGGTGCTCAAGGGAAGGCTATTTCCAAACAGACAATCTCAAAATGGATAGCCCACTGCATACGCTTTTGCTATTCTTTTCATGGTAAAACTGTACCTGCAAGCATCAGATCTCACTCCACAAGGGCCACAGCTACCTCTGCAGCTTTCCTCAGGGGGGTTCCTACCAAGGATATTTTGGAAGCAGCCACTTGGAGTTCTGTGCATACTTTCTCCAAGCACTATCACCTACCATTATACTCCAAATCTAGAGCGGGCTTTGCCACTGCAGTCTTGCTTGCAGGGCATCCTTGCTCTTCCTAGTTCCACTTAGTGCCTACCACCCTTTTTTTAGCTTTGGGATTCTACCCATCTGTTATGACTACAGCTGTATGCACGATGAACATAGTACAGTTTTGTACCTACCATAAATGTAGATGTTCGAGTGCTAATACAGCTGCAGTCCAGGTTTCCCTCCCTCCTTCCCCTCTTGGGACAGGCCTAATGGCTAACACCTCCTCATACAACCTGATTGGGGTATTCTTTTATGGTGTATTTGCTTGCAACTACTGTTTTTTGATTATATTGCATTGCATTATTACATAAATTCATGTTTTGCCTTCCTTCTGGGTCACCTGACATCTGGGGCAAGAAAAACTGAAGAAAATGGCGTCGGCTGGTTCTTTTATACCCCTGTCACACTGACGTCAGGGAAGAAGCAACGACATCCGACGCCGGACCTAGACTTTGGAATTCGGCCGACCGAGGACCCGCCTGACGGCAGGGTAACCCATCTGTTATGACTGCAGCTGTATTAGCACTCGAACATCTACATTTATGGTAGGTACAAAAACTGTGCTTTTCTTCTGATTACCAGGATTTGCCCTTATCTACCTATGAGGATTCTGATGCAGAGGACTCCATTCCCTCTGCTTCCCCTCCAGAAGATTTTTCTTTTGGTGAAACCTTGCACACTCTTAGGGAGCATTTCCGCTGGGAAAGCCAAGATTACTCTGACTCCAAAAAGAGGCTTAGGGAATTCTCCTCCTACCTCAACACAGGCCTTTAGCTATCCCTCCTGTCCTGGACATTGTAGATGATGCCTTCTTGGAATCTAGCCTGGCCCCAGACTGGTCTATATCATATATTCGAAATTCCAAAATGTCGAACACCATATGTTCGAACTTGGAATTTCGAATATTGAAAACATCGAACGCTCAGAATAGTGAATTTTTTCCCAGGGAAAAAAATTGCTGTTCAGAGAAACATACACCCAACACAAGCACACCAAAATAAATAAACCACACACATACATTTAACAAAACCCAACCCCACACTAAACCACACATGCATTACTAACTATCCACTTACCTTAACCCGCACCCTAACCCTAAGGTCCGTAACTATCGCACACATACCCTACAAATCTATACACAAACTAATTAATACACACACATCCAGTTAACAAAACACAACCCTACACTACACCATACATACACTACTAACTATCCACTTACCTTAACCGGCACCCTAACCCTAAGGTTCGTAACTCTCACACCACAGTGGAGGAAATAGCGAAGCCACAGAACAGCCCACTGAAATCTTGCCCTAGGTAAGATTTCGATGTTCCAGGGCTTCGCTATTTTCACCATTCGATATTTTGGGTTCAGTGTTTTCACATTCAGCGTTGAACCTCTTCGGAATTTTGATGTAGACCCACCCCTTACACTTTACCTCCAGCCCCCAGGAAACCTGACAGATATTACAGAGTATCTTACTCTCACAAGTTCCTTTTCAAGAATCCTACTGCAGACCCAGAGACCATTTCACAGGGACCTAAAGGCATTAAGGCTATTACTGCCAAAAACTCTACCCCTTCTGATAGAGATTTCAGGGCCTTGGACAGATGGGGTAAGAAGGTATACACTTCTGCTACTTTGGCCATTAGGGCCTTAAACTGCCAGTTTCATATGTTAAAGTATCAGCAACATATTATGGGACTACTTAAACAGAAAACGATCTAGATTCCTGACTGTGCTGAAAATAAAGAATTACAGGATTTAATGCATTCTGCTGAACAAGTTGGTAAACATACTTTGCAATGTGGTTTTGACTCTTTAGAAGCATCTTGCAGGGTTGCTGTCACTGGGTCTGTTCTTAGAAGGCATGCCTGGCTTAAGTAGCAACATTTGATAGATCATGTTAAAGCTAAATTACTGGATGCTCCCTTAAACCAAGATCGCCTGTTTGGCAACAAAGCAGAAGAAGCCCTTAAAAAGATGGAGTAGAAAGCTAAATCTATTCAAACTGTTAAAGATTTCCTGCAAGTACAGCCTCCCAGATTCAGTAGGCATTGACCTTCTAAGAATTTATCCTTTCCTGTCTCTTCCAGGCCTTCTCAGTCCAAACCCAGGAACAGCAGACCACCTAGGCTACAGTTTCAAGGTACTCACAGGCCTAAGCAGTGGGGGGCTTCCACTTCTAAAGCTGGAAGTAGTAAGATACCCCCCCATGGAAAACTGTCACAATGACTTAATCTTAATCCTCCCCAGCCCTGCTCAACTGCATGCTCCCTTAGGGGGAAAGATCACACTGCATGCAAAAAACTGGGAACTCATTACCCAGGGCAAATGGGTTTTAAATATAGTTTCCCAAGGATACAGATTCCACTTCCACACCTTACCAACCACAAACGGTTGACCAGACCTACCCCCAAATTAGTGGGCAGAAGCTCAACAGCAGGTTCTCTCTCTTCTAAGTATCAGGGCTATTCAGCCTGTCCCAGCAGAAGAAAGGGGACAAGATTTTTACTTAAGACTATTCCTGGCACCCAGAAAAGACAGCTCCTGGCATCCTATCCTGGACCTCTCTATTCTAAACACCTTTTTGGTAATCCCAAAATTCAAAATGTTAACACTTCTTCAGCTGCTTCCTATGCTAGGCAAAGATGCCTGGTTGGCAACCTTAGACTTAAAGGAAGCTTACCTGCACATTCCAACAAGGGAATCTTGCAGGAAATACCTACGCTTCAGAGCTGGCTCCATGCACCATCAGTTCTCTGCATTTCCCTTTGGCTTATCTACTGCACCCAGGGTATTCACAAAGTGTTTTAGCTCCAGCCATTGCATGTTGCAGGCAAAGAAATATTCAAATATATCCATACCTGGACGATTGTCTAATTCAGACTGAAAGCCAGGACATGCTTCTAAACCATCTGGCGTTTGTAAAAAAAACTTCTGACCTCACTGGGGTACACCATAAACAAAAAGAAATCTCATCTAGTACCCTGCCAGCAAATTGTGTTCCTGGGAGCAAGCTTAAATACAACTTCCCAGATGGCGTACCTCATGCCAGCGAAACAAGTTTATTTGACAGCCTACTTCAAACTACTGGCCACAAAGACCCAGCTATCTGCAAGGAAAATCCTGCAAGCCATGGGGTTCATGGCCTCTTACATTCTTCTAATTCCATATGCAAGACTGCATATGAGGAAACTACAATGGTGTCTAAAAAGCCTATGGTGTCAACATTCACAGGACCTGGAATCAATGATTTCTATCATTCCTTGTATAAAGACAGAGTTCCTTTGGTGGGCAGAGGCCTGCTACCACAACAAGGGACTGCCATTCATTCTACCCCCTGCCACCCAAACCTTAACAACAGATGTATCAGACTATGCATCGGGGGCTCACTTGGCAGGGCAGTGCATTCAGGGCAAATGGAACCCAAATAAGATGCACCTGCATATCAATCAAAAAGAAATGTTGGCTGTACAGAATTCACTGACGGCCTTCAAGGACCACATTCTTCCAGGACAATTATTGGTAAAGACAGGCAACACCACTGATGTTCATCGTGTTTCACTGTTGCAGTCATTACACTTGGGTTATCCTGCTGGCAGGCTACCTGCAGTTGACCTGAATTCCAAAGTCTTGGTCTGGCATCGGTTGCTGTCGCCTCTTCCCTGAAGTCAGTGTGCCAGGGGTATAAAAGATGCAGCCGACACCATTTTCTTCAGTCTTTCTTGCTGCGCGGTGCCCGAAGCAAAAGCAGTTTGCAAGTGCCGGTCGGCCGACTCCTCAGATTTTCAAAATCGAATTTCAGATCTGAAGTCTTCATTGAAGCTATTTTTTTTCTTGCTCCAGACCGATGTCAGAAAAAGTTAACAATTGTATTTCTTGTGGGAAGCAAATACCTCATAAGGATTTTCACTCTTACTGTATTCCTTGCCTAGGCCCTGACCACGACGTTGCTTGTTGTCGGTTTTGTGCTAGATTTAACCAATGCACTATTAAGCATCGGTACAATTTTGCCTTTCATTACTTCGGCCAAAGATTCAATTATACAATGCCGTCAGAACAACCGATGACCGGAGTTTCTAAAAAACGCAAGGATAAAAACAAGGACAGGCATCCGAGGTCAAAAACCGACGATGAGGCTTCCGCTAAGCTAGTCGTCGGTTCACCAGTTCTCAGTGAGGTGCTCTCGCAGCCCCTGACGCCTGCTACCTCAGAGCCACAGGCTACTTCCGTCTCCCACGTGGAGCCGACTGGGCTTCTGGAAACTCAAGGTATTGGATCCTCGGAAAATATTCCCTCAGATGGGTCCAGAGCTGCTGTGCAGGCATCGGCTTCTGTGGGTGTTTTCAGACCAACTCAGTTATATGTAAAGCCATCTTCAGCTTTTAAACCAAAGACTAAAGCAGCTCCAAAGACAAAGAAACAAGTACAGCATTCTGCAGGACAGACTTCCATGCCTAAAAAAAAAAAATGCTTAAAATGGCCGAAGACCTTGTTACTTTGATCAGGGGTTCCCAACCCCCTCCTGATAAGAGGCCTAGGCAAGAGACAGAATACGAATCTTCAGATCAGGTTTCCATTTCCTCTGATTCCTCCTCTGATCAGGAATACTTTTTTTCCTCCCCATGAGGATTCTGATGCTGAAGAATCTATTCCTTCAGCCTCTCCTCCTGAAGATTTCTCCTTTGGGGAAACCCTGCATACCATGAGGGAGCACTTTCATTGGGAGAGCCAGGATTACTCAGAATCTAAGAAAAGGCTCAGAGATTTTCTTTTAACTTCCTCAGCACAGGCCCCTTGCTATTCCCCCTGTTCTGGACATTGTAGATGATGTTTTTTCGGAGTCCGGCCTGTCTCCAGACTCTATACACCCTGCACCGGTAAAGCCTGACAGATACTACAGGCTCCCAGATTCCCATAAATTTCTATACAAAAACCCTGCTGCTGATCCAGAAACCATATTTCAGCATCCTAAGGGTGTCAAAGCTTCCACTGCTAAAAAACCCTGTCCCTTCTGATAGAGATTCAAGAGCACTGGACAGATGGGGGAAAAAGTTTACACTTCTGCTACTTTGGCTGTAAGGGCCTTAAATTGTCAATTTCAAATGCTTAAATATCAGCAATACTTAATGTCACTATTAAAACAGAAAATGTTGTCTGACTCTGAATGTATAGAAAACAAGGAAATGCAGGATTTATTGCATGCAGCTGAACAAGTGGAAAAACATACTTTGCGATGTGGTTTTGATTCTTTGGAGGCCTCTTGCAGGGCCACTGTAACAGGTTCTGTGATTAGGAGGCATGCTTGATTAAAGGAACAGGATCTGCCTGATCATGTTAAAGCAAAATTATTAGATGCTCCATTACAGCATGATACTTTGTTTGGTGTTAAAGCAGAAGAGGTGTTGAAGAAAATGGAGGATAAAGCGAAATCTATGCAGACAGTTAAGGATTTCTTACAGGTACAGCCACCCAGATTTAGTAGGAACTGGCCTTCAAAAAATTGGTCCTTTCCAGTGTCGGACAGGCCACAAAGAGGCAGATACAGACACCCTAGAGGCAGATCCCAGCCCCAAGGCTCATACAGGCCTAAACAATGGGGTGCTTCTAACTCCAATAGTGGAGAAGGCAAATCTCAACCTTATAGGAAACAGTCCCAATGACTTTCCTCTACCAGTACCAAGCACTTACCTTTTGGAAGCTCCCTTACGGGGAAAACTAGCACTTTTTTCACAAAACTGGCACATGATCACCCAGGATAGTGTCTCAGGGCTACAGGTTCCATTTTCACACCCTGCCAAAGGCAAGAGGCATGCCAGACCTGCCACACAATCAATGGGCAGAGGCACAAAAACAAGTTTCATCCCTCATGGACATGGGGGCCATTCAGCGAGTTCTACTACAGGAGCAAGGACAAGGATTTTACTTATGACTTTTCCTGGTGCCCAGAAAGGACAAAGCCTGGAGGCCAATACTGGACCTGTCTATTCTAAACACTTTTCTGGATGTTCCAAAATTCAAAATGTTGACTCTGCAGCAACATCTGCCCATGCTGGGCAAGAAGGCTTGGCTTGTAACTTTGGACCTAAAAGAGGCATACCTGCATGTCCCAATCAGACAATCTTGCAGAAGATACCTCAGATTCATAGTTGGATCAATGCACTACCAATTCTCTGTACTGCCCTTTGGCTTATCTACTGCGCCCAGGGTCTTCACAAAATGCCTGGCACCAGTAATTGCTTTTTGCAGACAAAGAGGAATTCAAATATATCCCTACTTGGACGACTGCCTTATTCAAGCAGAGAACAAGGACATTTTACTAAATCATCTGGCGTTTGTAAAAAGATTGCTAATTTGCCTAGGGCACACAGTAAACGAAAAGAAATAAAAGCTAGTACTTTCACAAGAGGTAATATTCCTGGGTGCAAGCTTAAATACAACTGCCCAGATGGCTTATCTCATGCCAGACAAACAAAGGCAACTGACTTCTTACTTCAAAATGCTGGCAACAAAAACTCAGTTATCTGCAAGAAAAATTCTGCAGGCTTTGGGCTTCATGGCATCCTGCATTCTGTTAATTCCATATGCAAGACTGCATATGAGGAAACTACAATGGTATCTGAAAAGTGTTTGGACTCAACATTGCCACAGCCTGGAAAAATTAATTTCACTCATTCCCTGCCTGCAACAGGAGTTTCGATGGTGGGCACAGGCCTGTCACCTCAACAAGGGACAGCCATTCACTTTACCCACAGCCAGGCAAACACTAACAACAGATGCATCAGATTATGCCTGGGGGGCCCACATGGCAGGAAAATGTATTCTCAGGGCACATGGCCCACAAGCCAAATGCATCTTCATATCAATCAAAAAGAGATGCTGGCTGTTCAGAATGCCCTGACAGCCTTCAAGGATCTACTTCATCCAGGACAACTGCTGATAAAGATGGACAATACTACAGTCATGTGGTACATAAACAAGCAGGGAGGCACACATTCCTACCTCCTCTGCAGACAAGCCATGACTTTGTGGAACACAGCATTGACTTATCAAGTACACCTGCAAGCACAATTCCTGCCAGGAAAGACAAATACTCTGGCAGATGAACTAAGGAGAAACCTCATGGATCCTCACGAGTGGAAACTAAATCCACAAATCTTCAGCATGATAACAAAGAAATGGGGATGCCCAGACATAGATCTATTTGCCTCCCCTCACAACTGCCAATTACAGAGATTCTGCACAAGGACTTATCACAAGCAAGCATGGAAAGTGGATGATCTGTCATTCATCTGGAAAACCCTTACAGTATATGCCTTTCCTCCCCAAGGTACTCCTAAAGGTCGGACAAGAGAAGCCAAAAATGATACTGATTGTCCCAGACTGGCCCCGCCAGCACTGGTACCCAATCTTAAAGAGCTTGTCTCAAGGCCCAGCCTGGACATTGCCTCAAATTCCTTATTTACTGACGCAACAAAACAATCAGATCCTGCACAGCCAACTCAGAACCCTAAATCTGAAAGCATGGCAGATAATGTAACCATTCAGAACACACCTCTCTCTAAAGCAGTTATGGATGTTATTTTGGAAGCCAGGAAGCCCAGCACCAGAAAATCTTATGCAGCAAAATGGAAGAGATTCTGTGCTTGGAACCAGGCACAGGGTATTGACACGCTTGTACCAAATATTCCTCAGATTTTACAATACCTAACTGAGATGCTGGACAAAGGCCTATCCTTTTCATCAATTAAGATCCATGCCTCTGCCATTTCAGCTCATTACAATACAGACCCACCTATTTTTTCACATCCACTACTAAGGCAGTACTTCAGAGGAGCCAAAAACATAAGACCTCCAAGGAGAGCGCCAATACCTGCATGGGACCTAATTTTGTTTTGGGAAAACTCACACTGCCTCCTTTTGAGCCAGCCAATACAGTTGAGATAAAATTCTTATCATGGAAACCAGCTGTGCTCCTAGCAATAATTTCGGCTAGAAGAGTCTCAGAGTTACAGGCACTTATGGCTGTGGAACCTTTTATAATTTTCCATCCAGACATGGTTTCTCTAAGGATAAACCCAACATTTATGCCAAAGGTAGTGTCCATCATGGCTCTTAACCAAACCATTCATTTGCCTACCTTTTATCCAAACCCACAGAATAAGGGGGAGAGACTTCTGCATTCTCTAGACATAAACAGACAGCTACGCTTTTACTTAGACAGAACTAAAGCTTTCAGAAAGACTGAGCAACTCTTAGTGGCATATGCTGCAGGATCACAAGGAAAAGCTATCTCAAAGCAGACTATTTCAAAATGGATAGGCCACTGCATTCATTTCTGCTATCTCAACATGGCAAATCAGTGCCTAAGGGCATTAGGCCACATTCAACCAGAGCAGCAGCCACTTCAGCAGCCTTGCTCAGAGGAGTACCAACCAGGGACATTTTGGAGGGTGCAACTTGGACTTCAGTGCACACTTTCACAAAGCACTACCACTTACCTCTTTACTCTAAATCCAGAGCAGGCTTTGCCACTGCAGTTCTGCAGGGCCTCATAGCCACTCCTAATTCTATTTAGGCCCAACCACCCTACCTCAGCGTTGGGATTCAACCCAAGTGTAATGACTGCAACAGTGAAACATGATGAACATAGTACAGTTGTGTACCTACCATAAATGTAGATGTTCGAGTGTATTCACTGTTGCAGTCCAGGTTACCCTCCCACCATCCCCCTTTCATTGCTGGGACTAATCTGTACTTCTCTATTCTATACAACCTATGTGGTGTATTTGCTTATAGATGAAGGTAATGTTTATATCAGTGCATGCTTTTTTATTGCCATAATTTTTAGCCTACCCTTTTGGGGGCACCTGACATCTGGGGCAAGAAAAACTGAAGAAAATGGCATCGGCTTCATCTTTTATACCCCTGGCACACTGACGTCAGGGAAGAGGCGACAGCAAGCGACGCCGGACCAAGACTTTGGAATTCAGGCCGACTGCGGGTAGCCTGCCAGCAGGATAACCCAAGTGTAATGACTGCATGACTGCAACAGTGAATACACTCGAACATCTACATTTATGGTAGGTACACAACTGTATTTTATGTGGTACATAAACAAGCAGGGGGGAACCCACTCGTATCCTCTCTGCAGACTAGCCATGGCTCTGTGGAACACAGCCTTGAACTACAAAGTGCACCTACAAGCTCAATTCCTGCCAGGCAAGCTAAATTCACTGGCAGATGACCTAGGCAGAAATCTCATGGACCCACACAAGTGGAAACTGGAACCAAAGATATTTAACATTTTGAGAAACAAATGGGGGAACCCAGAGATAGACCTGTTTGCCTCCCCTCAGAACTGCCAATAGGACAAATTCTACACAAGGACTCTCCACAGCCAAGCTTGGAAAGTGGATGCCCTGTCCTTCACATGGGAAAGCCTCTCAGTTTATGCTTTCCTCCCTCTGCCTCTCCTCTTGAAAGTTCTGCTGAAGATCAAACAAGACAAACCAAGGACAGTACTGATTGCACCAGACTGGCTACGCCAACACTGGTATGCCCTCTTGCGCAGTATGTCACTGCTGGATCCATGGCACCTGTCTTAGACCCCTTCCCTGCTGTCCCAGCAGGAGGGCCAGATTCTGCACCCCCAGCTTCAAACTCTGAACCTTGCAGCCTGGCTAATTCCCTGAGCTCTCCAATAGCATCACACAGTAAGCAGGTGCTAGATGTCATTCTTGAGGCCAGGAGGCCTAGTACTAGAAAATCCTATGCTGAAAAGTGGAAAATATACTGTTCCTGGAGCCAGACTCAAGGGATGGGCACAACAGTGCTCAGCTTACCTCATATTCTTCAATACTTAACAGAGATGCTCCACAAGGGCCTTTCCTTCTCTTCAATTAAAATTCATGCCTCAGCCATTTCAGCACATTATAATAATGAGCCACCTGTCTTCTCTCACCCCCTGCTGAAACAATTCCTCAGAGGGGCCAAAAATTTAAGACCACCCGGGAGAGCCCCTACTACAGCCTGGGACCTTAACTTTGTATTGGAAAAGCTCACGCTACCTCCTTTTGAGCCAGCTGCAACTGCAGAGTTGAAATTTCTTTCTTGGAAAACTGCTTTCCTTCTAGCCATCACTTCAGCAAGAAGTGTGTCTGAACTTCAGGCCCTCATGGCAGTGGAGCCCTTCATCACCTTCCATGCTGACAGGGTGTCCCTCAGGACCAATCCTTCCTTTATGCTCAAGGTGGTATCCAGTGTGGCCCTTAATCAGTCCATTCATTTGCCTACCTTTTTTTCCAAATCCACAGAACAAAGGAGAATGGATATTGCACTCTTTGGACGTACACAGACAACTAAGATTTTATTTGGGCAGGACTAAGCCTCTCAGAAAAACTGAACAGCTGCTAGTGGCCTTTGCTACACGGGCAGAGGGGAAGGCCATTTCAAAGCAAAGCAAACTAAGTGGATAGGCCATTGCATTCTTTTCTGCTATAAGCAACATGGAAACCTACCCCACAGGGGATAATATCACATTCCACCAGGACTGCATCTACCTCTACTGCATTTCTCAGAAGTGTCCCTACCAGGGGCATCCTAGAAGCTGCTACCTGGAGCTCTGTACATTCCTTCGCAAAGCATTACCACTTGCCTATGTTTTCTAAATCCAGAGCTGGTTTTGCCACTGCAGTCTTGCGGAGCTTAATAGCTGGTCCTAATGCTCTGTAACTTCCTTCTCCCTGCCTTAGCTTTGGGAATCTACCCAAATGTAATGACTGCAACAGTGAAACATGAAGAACATAGTACAGTTGTGTACACTTACCATAAATGTAGATGTTCCAGTGTATTCACTGTTGCAGTCCTGGTTACCCTCCCTCCAGCCCCCTGACTTCTATTGCCTATACCTTTCTTCTTGTTTAGTGTATTTCAACTTTCTGTTGTATTTGTTTTTTTGTTAGAGGTGTAACCTTTATATATAGATATATATATGTATATATATAAGTGCTTCCCGTTATAGGAGCACCTGAAATCTGGGGCAAGAAAAATGGATGTAATGGCGTGGGTTGCATGCTTTATACCCCTGACTACCTGACGTCATGGAAGATGAGACAGCATCTGACGCAGGACCCAAGGCTTTGATATTCAGGCCGGCTGAGGGCTACCTGCAGATAGATAAGATGACTGCAACAGTGAATACACTCAAACATCTAAATGTATGTACACAACTGTACTTTGTGTAGTGTGTGTGTGTGTGTGTGTTTGAATTGTTCCTCTAAGTACTGGAACTTCATCAGAGCTAAAATTCACATCATTTCCCTTTGCTTAAATAAAAACGTTGGCACCAAAATCACAGTGTGTAAAAATTAAACTGCCACAAACAAAGTAGTGAATTTAAAAAACATTATTTACTATATGAAAAACATTAAAAAAATTCAAAATATATAAATATAACTATATCAAAATCCTGAATCAATCAACCTATAATACATTTACTACCATTACTACCACTCACAATATCAGCCAATAAATGTATCAAAACAAAAACTTTTTATCAAAAAATCATAAATGGAAATGTCAAAGAAATCTAGTAGATTAGCTTTTTTTTCAATATACAACCAATTGGTATCATATCATTAATGCCAAGTGTGGTGATAGCATTAAGAAGGATCTGTCAATAAAGCTCCTTTTGTTCCAACAAAAGCTGCTACTCTCCATCTCTAACTGGATGTACAACTTTTTCCAGTATGGAAAAAGAAAACTTAATGAAATCATTACAATAAATAGAATATTTATATAAAGCATTCATAGTATTCCTTTTTTGAATAGCATATACATTCTGGTAAATCCTGCCCTTTGTTTTACCAATGTAAAATGCAGGACAGGTGGAACATAAGGCTATAAAGCCCCTAGTATTACAGTCATAACCACCCTTAAGGGAAATTAACTTAGAATTTAGCAAGACCAGGAATGGATAAATGACTACCTTGGAGAATATGTCTACATTGTTTACAAGCTCCACAGTCCCTCATCCTCACATTCCTAGTGGAGGTTACTACTTTAGATTGATTCATCTCCAGGATAGTTTTCAAATTAAAACTCTTTTTATACACAAATCTTGGGATCAGACCTAATTTACCTAACAGATCAAATGCACCAAGAATGTTAGTCCAATGAGAACTAATCAACTTCCTCAAAGATGGTACATGCCTATTATATTGCAATACCAGGTCTATAAACAAATTCTTATTAATAGTTTCCTTATATATTGCAGCATCAGTCCAATGCAGAAGTAGTTTATATTTGATGTTTCTCTCACTTTTCACACAGTCTCTTAATTCTTGTAATAAGTGAAGTGCATAACCCCCAAAATCAATACTTCTTGGTCAAAATCAGAATCATCCAAAACAAATCTACTCAATGTATATTGTGACCCTTAAATTTCTTCTTTTGCCATAGTGGTTGATGGCTATCATAGTGGAGATAACTGTCTCAGTATGTCACCTTCCTATAGATACTTGATTCAACTTTATCCTCCATTATATTTTTAGTAATTGATATATCCAGGAAATGGATTGAAATAGGGTCACACTGACAGGTAAAATATAAAAAAAAAAATTAGTGAAAGAATTAATATAATCAATGAAAAGTATTACATCATCCACCCCTCCCCTCCATATCATAAAAATATCATTCAAATTCCTCAAGTAAACCTGCATATTTTACCTAAAGGGAGAAGAAAAAATATTGCTCACCCAAAACCTTAAAACTAAATTAGTAAAAATTGGTGCTGAGGCTGCTTCCATAGCAGTGTCTTTAAGCTGTTTAAAAAATTTCCCTTTATAAAATGCAAAATTGTTTTTCAATACTATGTCCATACAATGGTAAATAATGTCCATTTCAGTTTTATCACAGTTGGTGTCAACCACCATAGCTTTTAAAAAAATTCCAAACCCAAATTATGAGCATCACTAAAAATAAATCATTGATATCAATTGGGTAGTGCAGTGGTGCAACAGTTAATGTTGCCTCCTCACATCAAGAGATTCTCCAGTTTGATTCTCAGCTGGGGTTCCTTCTGTGTGGAGTTTGGATGTTCTTTCTGTGTTCATGTGGGTTTTGTCTGGGTACTCCGGTTTCCTCCCACAGTCTAAAGACATGCATCCAGAGCATTTCTCCCCGGGCCTCTGCTGAAAATAGGCTCTGTCCTAGTTGGACTTTCCCAGTCAAAAGAAAAATAAAATAAAAATAAATAAATAGTCACAAGGAGGATATCGGGTAAAAAGAACAGTCCTGAATAAAACTTCTAAAAAATGAGAGTCCTTCAATATGTGTCCTTTATCCATCCACAACTTTTTCAATTTAAAGTCCACATATTTAGCTAATGGTTCTGTCTTTGAGCCTGCCAGGGATGCTATTGGTCTCAGAGGTGAATCTGCAATTGACTTCTGTATTTTTGGTATCCCAAAAATAGCCAGGATTTTAGGATTCCCACCCTCAAATAATCTCTCAACCTATGTGGTAAGTTATGTATAAATGTCATGTCCTCCAACCACATATCAATTCTGTTGTATACAGTATTAATCTCATTGAGAGAAACATTAATAAACTCACTGTTATTCAAATATTCTGACATTTTTTGAAAAATACATAAATTGGTCCATAATACCCATGTCCCATACCTTTATCAGGTTTCATAGTTCTTAATTTTTTGTCATGTGAGATTTGATCTAGTAAAATTTTCTCTTCTCTGGTAAGGTTATAAAAAATCTGTCTTTTTGACTACACCAACCCCAGGTGTCATTTCCATACAATTTTTCAAAAGGTACAATTGGGGGTAACATAGGGGGACTAAAAGTACTTTTCCTACTTAATCCAGCATAATTATCATGACATACATTTTTTGAAGTTAAAAAACTTACAAGATGTAATTTTCTCACAAAAAGTACAAGTTCCAATAACATATCCATAACATTAGGACTTCTAGATGGGTCATATTTAAAACCCTTCTTAAAAAGGGAACAAAAAAACTGGAGTAATGTCAAGGTGAGAATAGTTTTCAATTTTAAAACCATCCAAATATACAAAGTTACCTGCCCAAAAAGTCAATCGCATCAAGGTTGCTCATAATGGTTCTGCCAACAGGGCTGCCAATTTACATAATTGCCCCTTTGATGATTCCGTCTTGGTTTGTTGGCAGGGGATGGGCTGACAGTCCTTTCTTGCTTCCTCAATTGTTTCCCCTCCAGTCTACTTGACCTGTTATCATCATTCAGTACCTCCACAAATGAATCATAGTCATTGTTACTCACAGTAGGGACCGAGTCACTAGATCACAAATCCTTATTATGACGTTGCTCAAGATTAGGATAAGCAGGCTTGTTTATGTTCTTCGTGTTTCACTGTTGCAGTCATTACATTTGGGTAATCCTGCTGACAGGTTGCCCTCAGTCCGCCTGAATTCCAAAGTCCTGGGTCCAGCATTGGTTGCTGTCACCCCTTCCCTGACATCAGGTCGTCAGGGGTATAAAAGATGCAGCCGACTCCATTTTCTTCAGTCTTTCTTGCCACGCGGTGCCCGAAGCAGAAGCAGAAGCAGTTTGCAAGTGCCAGTCGGCCGACTCCTGAGATTTCAGATCCGAAGTCTTCATTAAAACTAAGTACCCTGTTAGGGAAACTTTTTTCTTGTTCCAGACCGATGTCAGAAAAAGTTAATAGTTGTATTTCTTGTGGAAAACAAATACCTCTTAAGGACTTTCATTCTTACTGTATTCCTTGCCTAGGCCTTGACCATAATGTTTCAGGTTGTCGGTTTTGTGCTAGATTTAACCAACGCACTATTAAGCGTTGGTATGATGTTGCATTAAACTATTTTGGACGCAGGTTTAATTATCCAGAAATGTCATCGGGTAGCCATCTGACTACTGGAGTTCACAAAATATGCAAAGAAAAAGATAGACAACCGAGGCCCAAAACCGACAACGAGGCTTCTCCTAAGCCAGTTGCCAGTTCTCAGTGAGGTGCTTTCGCAGCCCCTGACGCCCGCTACTTTAGAGTAGCAGGCTGCTACCAACTCCCACGTGGAGTTGGCTATGCCACTGGAAACTCAAGGTATCAGAGCCTTGGACACTATTCCTTCAGATGGGTCCCGAGCTGCTGAGCAGGCACCGGCTTCTGAGGGTGTATTCAGACCTAAACATCTATACATTAAACTGACTTCAGCTTCAAAGGCAAAGACTAAAGCACCTTTAAAGACAAAGAAACAAAATGAAGAGCCACGTGGACAGGCTTCCATGCCCAAAAAACAGATGCTCAAAATGGCCGAAGACTTGATTACCTTGATCAGGGGTTCCTGTCCCCCTCCTGATAAAGAGGCCTAGCCAAGAGACAGACTATGAATCTTCAGATCAGGTTTCTTTTTTTTCTGATTCCTCTGCTGATCAGGAATACCCCCCCCCCTATGAGGATTCGGATGCTGAAGAATCTATTCCTTCAGCTTCTCCTTCTGAGGACTATTCTTTTGGGGAAACCTTGCGTACCATGAGGGAGCACTTCCACTGGGAGAGCCAAGATTTTTCAGAATCTAAAAAGAGGCTCAGGGACTTCCTTTTACTACCTCAACACAGGCCTCTAACCATTCCACCTGTGTTAGACATTGTAGATTATGTATTTTCAGAGTCTAGTCTGACCCCTGACTCCTTACCTCCAGCTCCTGTTAAGCCTGACAGATATTACAGGGTTCCTGACTCTCATAAATTCCTTTTCAAAAACCCTGCTGCAGACCCAGAAACTATTTCAAAGGGTCCCAAAAGGGGTTAAGACTTCTGCTGCAAAAAACCCTACCCTCGCTGACAGAGATTCTAGGGCTCTGGATAGATGGAGAAAAAAGGTTTACACTTCTGCTACCTTGGCTATAAGGGCCTTAAACTGTCAGTTTCATATGCTCAAATATCAGCAACATGTCATGGCATTACTTAAACAGAAAATGTTGTTAAACTCTGAATGTGCAGAAAACCAGGAAATGCAGGATTTATTGCATGCAGCAGAACAAGTCGGAAAACATACTTTGCAATGTGGTTTTGATTCTCTGGAGGCCTCTTGCAGGGCCACAGTTACGGGTTCTGTAATTAGGAGGCATGCTTGGTTAAAGGAACAAAATCTGCCTGATCATGTCAAAGTTAAATTATTAGATGCACCTTTACAGCATGATACTTTGTTTGGTGTTAAGGCAGAAGAGGTGTTAAAGAAAATGGAGGACAAAGCTAAATCTATGCAAACTGTCAAAGATTTTTTACAAGTACAGCCACCTAGGTTTAATAGACACTGGCCTACAAAGAATTGGTACTTTCCTGTGTCAGACAGACCTCAAAGGGGCAGATCCAGATGCCCTAGAGGCAGATTCCAGGCGCAAGGTCCATACAGGTCAAAGCAATGGGGTTCTTCTACCTCCACAAGCGGAGAAGACAAATCACAACCTTACAGGAAACAGTTTCAATGACTTCCCCCTGCCTGCACCAAGCACTTATCTCCTGGCAGCACCCTTAGGGGGAAAAATAGCACTTTTTTCTCAAAATTAGCACCTTATAACCCAGGACAAGTGGGTTCTAAACATAGTGTCACAAGGCTACAAGTTCCATTTCCATACCCTTCCAAAGGCAAAAGTTTGGCCAGATCTGCCAAAAAAATCAATGGGCAGAGGCACAAAAACAAGTCTCATCCCTCATGGACATGGGGGCCATTCAACAAGTACCAGAGCAAGAGCAGGGACAAGGATTTTACTCGACTGTTATTGGTACCCAGAAAGGACAAAGCCTGGAGACCAATACTGAACCTATCTATTCTAAACACATTCCTGGATATACCAAAATTCAAAATGTTAACCTTGCAGCAGCTTCTGCCCATGCTGGGCACGAATACCTCAGATTCAAGGCTGGCTGAATGCATTACCAATTTTCTGCACTGCCCTTTGGCTTATCTACTGCCCCCAGGGTCTTTACAAAATGCCTGGCACCAGTAATTGCATTCTGCAGACAAAGAGGAATACAAATATATCCTTACTTGGATGACTGCCTAATTCAAGCAGAGAACACAGACATTCTTCTACAGCATCTGGCATTTGTGAAAAAACTTCTAACATGCCTAGGTTACACAGTCAATAAAAAGAAATCAAAACTAGTACCCTCTCAAGAGATAATATTCCTGGATGCAAGCTTAAATACAACTGCCCAGATGGCTTATCTCATGCCAGAACAAACAAAGGCAGCTGCCTACCTATTTCAAAATATTGGCAACAAAGGCCCAGTTATCTGCAAGAAAAATTCTGCAGGCTTTGGGCTTCATGGCATCCTGCGTCTTACTAATTCCATATGCAAGACTGCATATGAGGAAATTTCAATGGTACCTAAAAAGTGTTTGGGCTCAACATTGCCACAGCCTAGAAACAATGATTACTCTCATTCCCTGCCTGTAACAGGAGTTTCGATGGTGGGCGAAGGCTTGTCACCAGAACAAGGGACAGCCATTCACATTGCCCCCAGCCAGGCAAAACCTAACAATGGATGCATCAGATTATGCCTGGGGCCCACATGGCAGGAAGATGCATTCAGGGCACATGGTCCACAAACCAAATGCATCTACATATCAATCAAAAAGAGATGCTAGCTGTTCAAAATGCCCTGACAGCCTTTAAGGACCTAATTCATCTGGGACAACTACTGATAAGGTCAGACAACACCACGGTCATGTGGTATATAAACAAGCAGGGGGGCACACATTCTTACCCCCTTTGCAGACTAGCCATGGCTTTGTGGGACACAGCATTGACTTACCAAATTCATCTGCAGGCACAATTCCTGCCAGGAAAGGAAAATACTCTGGCAGATGAACTAAGCAGAAACCCCATGGATCCCCATGAGCGGCAGCTGGATCCACAAGTCTTCAGCATGATAACAAGGAAATGGGGATGCCCGGACATAGATCTATTTGCCTCTCCTCACAACTACCAACTAAAAAGATTCTGCACAAGGACTTATCACAGACAAGCACAGAAATTGGATGCCTTATCTTTCAGCTGGAAAAACCTATCAGTATATGCCTTTCCTCCACTACCTTTCCTCCCCAAGGTACTCCTAAAGGTCAGACAGGAGAAGCCAAAGATGATACTGATTGCCCCAGACTGGCCCCGCCAGTACTGGTATCCAGTCTTAAGGAACTTGTCTCAATGCCCAGCCTGGACCTTACCTCAAATACCTTATCTACTGTCCCAACAAAACAATCAGATCATGCACAGCCAACTCAGGACTCTAAACCTGGCAGCATGGCGGATAATGTAGGCATACAAAGCACACCTCTCAGCAAAGCTGTGATGGATGTCATTTTGGAAACCAGAAGGCCTAGTACTAGAAAATCTTATGCTGGAAAATGGAAGAAATTTTGTTCTTGGAACCACACACAAGGAACTAATACAGCTGTGCCAAATATTCCTCAGATTTTGCAATACTTAACTGAGATGCTGGACAAAGGCCTATCATTTTCATTAATTAAAATTCATGCCTCTGCCACTTTGGCTCATTACAGTACAGAGCCACCAATCTTTTCTCATCCTTTATTAAGGCAGTACCTCAGAGGAGCCAAAAACTTAAGGCCTCCAAGGAGATCATCAATACCTGCATGGGACCTCAACTATGTCTTGGAAAAACTCACCCTGCCTCCTTCTGAGCCAGTGGCTATTGCTGATATAAAGTTTTTATCTTGGAAAACAGCTCTGCTGCTAGCAATAACTTCTGCAAGATGAGTATCAGAGCTACAGGCACCCATGGCTGTGGAACCTTTTATCATTTTTTATCCAGACAGGGTCTCTCTGAGGACAAACCCAACATTTATGCCTAAGGTGGTGTCCAGTGTGGCCCTTAACCAAATTATTCATTTGCCAACTTTTTATCCAAAACCACAGAACCAGGGGGAGAGAATTCTGCATTCTTTGGACGTACACAGACAGCTTAGATTCTTTTTGGACAGAACCAAAGTTTTCAGGAAGACAGAGCAATTACTAGTGGCATATGCTGCATGATCACAAGGAAAGGCTATCTCCAAGCAGACTATTTCAAAGTGGATAGGCCACTGCATTTGTTTCTGCTATTTACAGCATGGTAAGCGAGTGCCTAAGGGCATTAGGCCACATTCAGCCAGAGCTGCAGCCACTTCAGCAGCCTTTCTCAGGGGAGTACCAACCAAAGACATTTTAGAAGCTGCTAGTTCAGTGCACCCTTTTACACAGCATTAACATCTGCCACTCTCCTTCAAATCCAGGGCGGGCTTTGCCACTGCAGTTCTGCAGGGCCTCATAGCCGCTCCTAATGCTGTTTAGTTCCAGCCTCCCAACCATAGCTTTGGGACTCTACCCAAATGTAATGACTGCAACAGTGAAATACGAAGAACATAGTACAGTTGTGTACACTTCCATAAATGTAGATGTTTGAGTGTATTCACTGTTGCAGTCCAGGTTACCCACCCACCATCCCCCTTATTTCTGCTGAAAATTATCTTTCCTTTTCTGATCTATACAACCTATGTAGTGCATTTGCTTGTAGATGAAGGTAAAGTTTATTTTGGTGCATGTGTTTTTATATATAAATATATATAAATTTGGCTACCCTTTAGGGGGCACCTGACATCTAGGGCAAGAAAAACTGAAGAAAATGGCGTCGGCTGCATCTTTTATACCCCTGACAACCTGACATCAGGGAAGGGGCGACAGCAACCAACGCAGGACCCAGGACTTTGGAATTCAGGCCTACTGAGGGCAACCTGCCAGCAGGATTACCCAAATGTAATGACTGCAACAGTGAATACACTCGAACATTTACATTTATGGTAAGTGTACACAACTGTACTTTCTTTATTCTGATTCATCCATTAAAATCGTTTTCTGTTTCCTTTTGAAAATCAAAGAACCATACCCCTCTCTATGGCAAAAAAACATTTTAAAACTCATCCAAATATTCCAAAAACAATAGATGTTATGTAGTCCAGTCTCGCCTACATTCTTACCCGTGGGTTCGGAGCCGAATGTCGGCTCTGACTCGGCCATACTTTAGCTCAAAGTCTTTCTATTGGCCGGACTAAGATGGTATCCCATGCTGCACTGCTATCTACCCCCAGATCTTGTTTGCCACTCGTGTAGCTCGGATGTGGTCTCACTCTTGGCTGTGGCTAAGTACCTTTTCTTCTTTATAGCAGAGAAGTTTTTTGTTTAAAAAGCTATTTTCATAGCTACTTGTGTTTTTTTTCTTCTAGCGTGTTCTTGTGGTATCCCACTAGCTGTTTCCAATGGGCTAGGCCCGTTTCAGTTAAGAGGACCTAGTCTGTCCCCTTGCTTCCTTGTGTGATAACTTTTTCCCTGGGATAAAACCATTTAAATTAGAGGAATTAGTCCTCTCCCTTGTATTTGTGTCTAGGGCCGTTTCAGTTAGAGGTCTTTGTGGTGTTCTGTTTGTTTGTCCTGTTCCCGCATTTGTGGCTGTTTGACCGTTGGTCTAGTTTTGAGTTAGTTACTCGGTGTTTGTGGTAACTATGTCTAAAGATACTGAGGAGCATAAGCCCTCGGGCTTTAAGAAGTGCACCAAGTGTAGTTATAAGATGTCCATCACTGATGGAAACTCTTTGTGTGTACTGTCTGGGAGCAATTCACCTCCAGGAATCGTGTAGTTTTTTTCATGCTTTTAGCCCATGTTTTCTTCAGGAAAGGAAGAACAAATTGATTTTGAAGGGACTTCTGAAACCCTGCTTCGAGGAGGGTTTGGAGAGTGCTTCCAGTTTTAAGTCTTCTCCATCAAAGGCTAAAAAGCGATCCCCGGCTCTATCAGTATTATCGGAACCGCCGGAGAAAACAGCAAAATCTTATATGACATCCTTGGCTCCATTGTCCTCGGGGCCGCAGGAAGTGTCAGTGGTTATGGAACCTGCTTCGGCTCTAATTTTCTTGGAGCCTGTTCAGAGCCGGTAACCTAGCATTAGGCTGGTATCCTCCTCGCAGGTCTCCTTCAGAGAAGAGGTCTCGATCTCCTTCCCTATCCTCCAAATCCTCCAAGACCTTATCAGATCTGGACGTCGATAGAGTGGTGCAGAGACTTCTTCAGTCACCGGTACTGGCAAAATTGTTTTCGGCTCTGACCCAGTCGTCTCCAGAGCTGGTCCCTCTACCTACATCGATACTTCCTCCTCTGAGCGCATCTCAGCATTCGGAGCTGGAGTGTTCGGCACTGTGTGATGTCCCTAGGTCAGTTCCAACAGCCCCTCCTGGCTTATCAGTTCCAGCGTCAGCTCCGACCCCGTCGGTGCCATCCACGAGGTTCAGAACTCATGATTCCTCAGTCAGACCCAAGGTAGATGCTTCAGGACATCTCTCTGTTCCTAGTCTCCCTCTCAGTGCTTTGGCGCGGGGAAGCCTGACTCCTGTCTCGGCTTCGGAGGCTGGTCAATCTTTGGACCTGGGAGGACCATCTTTTGACACCATGCAGAGCGGGCTGGCCAGGTCATCAGTGGCATCATACGGTTCACTCACTCTGTCCCTTACAGCACCAGTGCAGGTCTCTGATCACCCTCTATCTCTTGACAGTGGAGCCCCAAGGCCTCAGGGTACCCTCACGAGTGGTCCCCATATTTCTGAGGGTCCCTCAGAGTTTTTGCCTGAGGAGCCACCCAGAAAGAGAACGTGCAAGAGGATGCACATAGATTCCCAAGATGAGTCTCTCACGTCAGACACTGACCTCGAGGAATCGGAGGAGTCCCCTAAGTCATCCTCTGAAGATGTTTCTTTCTCTGACATCCTAGAGATTTTGAAGCAAAGAGGTGACTGGCCACCCAGAGCCCCCTCAGAAGAGGAGTCGGTGTTCCTGAAGGCCTTTGGTGCTCAGCCCTTTGCCTCCAGGGTATCTCCACCCTCTGAGCTTCTGGATCTGGTTTGTTGAAGGGTGTGGGAATCCCCTGACTCTGTGGAACCAGTCCCCAGGAGACCCAATAAATTTTTGTCTGCCCCTCCTGATAAGGAATTTCTATCCAAGGGAGTCCCTGTGGATGCCATGGTTGTGGCAGCGGTGACCAAGAAGGAATTAGCTGAGACTTCTTCCACCGTCCATCCCCCTAACAAGGAGTCTAGGATTGTGGACCGGTACAGGAAATGTACATTTTCTTCAGCTGCCTTTACTTTGCGATCACTGAATTACTTATCACACTTTACACGGCTCCAGAGAGATCTCCTAAAGGAGCTTGAAGATACTCTTAACAGGTAACGTTTCTGAGGCGGTGGCTCAGAAGGTCAATGCTCAAATGTCTACCCTCAGTTCTATTGTGAACTCCTCCATGAGGCTGATCTCTCACGCAGCCGAGGGAGCGAGTAGGGCAGCAAGTTCAGGAGTCGCTCTTAGGAGACATGCCTGGATGCGCCTTTATCATTTCACGGAGGCCTTCAAGTCTACATTCACCAACGCCCTGTTTGATGGTTCCTCTTTGTTCGGAACCAAGGTAAAAGACACTCTCACTAGGTCCGAGCAAGAGGGAAAAACTCTTGTCTGCCGTAGGAGTCCGTTTTTCCCTTCCCTCTAGGCCTTATCCCAAGGCCCAGAGGGGTGGAAAAATGTGTTTCAAGAAATCACAGAGGTTCTTTTCCTGATGCACAAGGTGAGCCCCCCTCCAGGGGCAGGGGAGGGGTGGTTATTCAGGTTGACGCCATCCTAGGGGCAGAAGAAGCCCTTGCAACTTGGGAGACTGCGATTCCTTTCGTGGTTCTCCCTACCACCGCACCTGATGGGAGGTCCGACTGTGCATTTCTGGAGCCTGTCAGGGGTCTAATCTCACTATACCCGGAGGCCTGGCAAGATATCACCCAGGACCTTTGGGTTCTACGAATAATTTCCAGAGGATATGTCTTTCCCTTCTCTTCAACTCCCCCTCCAATCAAGAAAATCCCGGATGTTCCACCCAGTCAAAGGGATTCCGCAGCTTCAGAAGTTTCAAAGCTGCTAGAAAAAGGAGCCATCCAACATGTCTCCTCAGACCAGATTGGATTAGGGACTTACTCCAGATTCTTTTTGGTGCCGAAAAGGACAGGGGATCTGAGACCCATTTTGGATCTCAGCCGATTGAACACCCATGTACAAAAGTTCAAATTCCGAATGGTCACATTCCAATCTATTCTCCCATTGTTGGAAAAAGAAATGTGGATGTGCTCCATCAACCTCAAGAATGATTACTACCACATAAAGATGGACAGGGCATCCAGAAGTCACCTACGCTTCCTGCTGGGAGCCAGTTACTTTCAGTTTTGAGCCCTGCCCTTTGGTCTCACCACAGCCCCCAGGGTGTTTACCAAATGCATGGCAGTGGTGACTGCTCACTTGAGACGTCAGGGATTCCAAGTGTTTCCATACCTGGACGACTGGCTCCTCACTACCACCACCAGGCATCTGCTACTTCAGACCAGAGACACTACTATCAACCTATGGCAACAGTTGGGCATCACCTTGAACTGGGAAAAATCTGCCTTGCTGCCCTCGCAGCATGTCACATTTATAAGCGCAGAATTAGACACCATCCTCATGTGGGCGTTTCTACCACAGGAAAGAATCGAGTCCTACAACAACAGGTTTATGCCTTGCTCCCTCTGAGAAGATTAAAGGCAAGATTGGTCCTCCATTTGTTGGGGACGATGGCTGCTGTGATTATGTTAGTCCCCCTGGCAAGGTTACATATGAGGCTCCTTCAGTGGCTACTCTTCGCCCAGTGGTCTCTTCAATGTCTTCCACTTTCTCATCCTATTCTACTCACAGACAGGTGCAAACAGGATCTCAGTTGGTGGCTTCACACCGACAACCTCAATGCCGGAAAGCCCTTTGTTCCTTCACCTCCGGTGGCCACGGATGCCTCCCAGATGGGGTGGGGGGGCATTATCTAGGCAGGACAGTCCAAGGCACGTGGCAAGAGCACGAGATGCATCTGCATATCAATGTCCTGGAGATGAGATCAGTGCTACTAGCGTTGAAAGCACTTTATAGCTTTCTTACTCTCGGGACTATTGCAATCCACTCAGACAATATGTCGGTGGTATGGTATCTGAACAAACAGGGAGGAACCAAGTCGTACCCCCTTTGCAGAGAGGCCATGTGAGTGTGGCATTGGGCAGTGTCTTCCCAACATTTTCTGGTAGCAACGCACATTCCGGGAAAGTCCAATGAGATCGCAGACAGGCTAAGCAGGGCTATCCTGATGCCTCATGAGTGGTCCCTGAACTGTCAAGTTGCGGAGCAGATTTTCCGCAGGTGGGGTCAACCTTGCTGCGACCTTTTTGCCAGCCCCCTCAATGCCAAATGCAGCAGCTACTTCACCCTTATCCCCCCCAAGGGGGAGTCACCCAGGGATGCTCTAGTCCATGATTGGCCCTCTGGTCTACTATATGCCTTCCCTCTGGTTCCTTTGCTGTCAAAGGTTATTCAGAAAGCGCAATCCTTGGGAAGCAAAATGATTCTGATTGCTCCACACTGGCCTCGTCAAATTTGGTTCCCTTTCTCCATCTCTATCTCATGGACGCTCTTTGGATTCTGAACCCACAACCAGACTTACTGACTCACATGTCAGGGCAGCTCCATCCCTCTCTTTGGACCCTCCAGTTGGCAGCTTGGCTACTCCACTTCCATCATTAGTTAGGCTTCACCATTTTTCACTGAAGGTGGTTCATATTTTATCTTCCTCTCATAAGTCTTCGACCAGGAAGATTTATTTCAGCAAATGGAAGAAATTTTCCATCTGGGCACATGCCAAAAAGATTGACCCTTACACAGCTCCAATCTCGTCAGTATTGGAGTTCCTTTCTATGCTTTTCAACCAGGGATCAGCTGCCGCAGCCGTTAAAGTCTAGTTGGCAGTGATTTCTACCTTTCATGTCGCAGACAAACCTAGTCTAATGGCACATAGACTCTGTAAGGCTTTCCTGAAGGGCATTTTGTTGCTTCGTCCTCCTGTGTCTGATCCTGTTATGCCTTGGATCTTAAAACTTTGTTCTACAGGGTCTTACTTCATCCCCCTTTTAGCCTGAAGCCACTTGTGATTTAAAATTCTTAACTTGGAAATCTGTCTTTTTGGTAGCCATCACGTCAGCCAGACCTGTTTTGGAGCTTCAAGCTTTATCAATCAAACCACCTTATTTGATATTTCATAAGGACAGGGTTTCTCTCAGACTGAATCCTTCCTTTCTTCCCAAAGTAGCGTCAGTTAATAACCTTAACCAATCCATTGAATTACCTGTGTTTTTTCCTCAGTTCTCGAACAAGGCAGAATTCAAATTTCATCAGCTGGATGTGCACAGACAATTGCGATTTTATTTACAAAGAACGAAGGACCTCAGAAAATCTGATCAGTTGTTTGTTTCATTTTTGGAAAACAGAATTAGGTCTCCTGTTTCCAAAGTCATGTTGTCCAGGTGGATTTCCAGTTGTATTTCTTTCATTTATACTTCAGGGGGAAGAGATTTACTGTTCCGAGTGAAGGCTCACTCTACCCGGTCTGTATCTACATCTACAGCTTTTCAGGCCAGATTGTCTATGGATGATATTTGTGTTGCGGCTACTTGGGCATCTCCTCACACCTTTGTTACTCATTACAAGCTAGATGTGGTTTCTAGAGGCAGGTCTTCCTTTGGTTCCACAGTGCTCAGGAGTATTTTCCACTGAGCCTCCCAGGCTTTAGGTGCTGGGGACGCTGTCCCACGGGTAAGAATGTAGGTGAGATTGGACTACATAACATCAATAAGTTATGTACTCACCATAAAGTTCGATGTATGTAGTCCATCTCGCCTCACATTCTTACTTACCCCCCACCTTCCCCCGTCCTGGAGGATCTGGAGATTAGGCCTGGTTTCAGAGTTCCCTTCATTCTTGGTTTGTTCTTCCTTCCTTAGGTGTTGTTATGCATGGAGAGTGAGTGCTGGTTCTTGCAGGAAACAAGATCTGGGGATAGAGAGCAGTGCAGCATGGGATACCATCTTAGATCAGCCAATAGAAAGACTTCAAGCTAAAGTATGGTCGAGTCAGAGCCGACATTCGGCTCCGAACCCATGGGTAAGAATGTGAGGCGAGATGGACTAAATACATTGAACATTATGGTGAGTACATAACTTCTTGATCTTTAGTAATAGCCTCATTCTTAACTTGAATCTGCTGCTGCAGAGTTGTCATCTGCTGAAGGTTATCACATACCATAAGTTCAACTCCTGTTCAGTCAAATAAATCCAGTAACTCCAGATGTAAAACCGAACCAAAAATTAAGTCATTAGGAAATTTAAGGCACACGCTTATTGTGAATGCAGTTATTCGAAAAAGAATTATCCAGTTGTAGGGCACAGTATTTTTTTAAGTAATTTCTCAAAGTTCTGAATCTTCACATGAAGAGTAAAATCTCTGTTCTTGTCCAGACAACCTAAAATCTCTGCTATTTTTGGAATGCCAAAAATACACAAGTCTATAGCAGATCCACCTTTGAAAAATTGAAAAAGTTTTGCGTGAATAAGGGACGCATATTGAAGGACTCTTGCCATTTTTTTAAAAGTTTTATCCTGGACTAATTTTTTTACCTGATTCCCTCCTTGTAACTATTGATATCAAGGATTTATTTTTAGTGATACCTCATCGGCCTGGGTTTAGAATGCTTTTTTTGAAGCTGTGGTGGTTGGCATCAGTTATGATAAAACTGAAATGGACATTATTCATCATTGTACCAACATAGTATTGAAAAACAATTTTGTATTTTATAAGCGGGAGTATTTTAAACAGCTTAGAGGCTTTGCTATGGGGGCAACCTCAGCACCGATTTTTACTAATTTAGTTTTATGGCTTTGGGAGAACAATTTTTTTTTTTTACTTCCCACTTGTGGTCAAAGATCCAAGGTATTTGGATGATATTTTATATGTTTTGAAGGGGTGGATGATTTAGTACTTTTCATTAATTATATTAATTCTTTCACTGATTTTTTACATTTTACCTATCTGTGTGGCCCTGTTTTGATCCATTTCTTGGTTATATCAAATTACTAGAAATATAATGGAAGGCAAATTTGAATCAACTATTTATAGGGAGGAGACATGCTGAAGCAGTTATTTCCACTATGGTAACCATCATCCACTATGACAAAAGAAGAGCTTGGTTAAGGGTCAGTTAATAGGACTGAGTAGACTTGTTTCTGCTAATTATGTTTTTGACCAAGAAATATTGATTTTGTGGGATATGTTTTTGCATGAGAGTTATCCACTTCACTTATTACAAGAATTAAGTGATTAGGTGAAAAGTCCGAGGAACACCAAATATAAACCACTTTTGTGTCAGATTGATGGTGTAATATGTAAGGTAGCTATTAATAGGAATTTGTCTAAAGCCCTGGTATTGGAATAAAACAGGGATAGATCATCTTTGAGGAAGTTGATTAGTTGTCATTGGAGTAATATTTTTAGTATATTTGATTTGCTGGCTAAATTAGGTCTGACCACAAGATTTGTGTACCAAAACAGTTTTATGTTGAAAATTATCCTGGAGATGAATTAATCTAAGGTGAAAACCTCCACTAGGAATGTGGGATGAGGGACTGTGGAGCTTGCAAACAGATATATTTGCCAGGCTATTCATTTTTCCATTCCTGTTTTTTCTAAGTAAATTTCCCTTAAGTGTAGCTATGATTGCAACACTAGGGGTATTGCATAAATAGCCTTATGTTTACCTGTCCTGTATTTTATGTGGGCAAAACAGAGAGCCCTTTAAAAAACAGAATTTGCTAGCATGTACATGCTATATGAAAAAAGAATGCTATGAATGCTTTATATAAACATTCTGTTAATTGTACTGATTTCTGGAAGATTTCTTTTGCTATACTAGAAACAATTGTATGCCGAGTGTGTGCTTATTTGTTTGTGTTGGTGGGTAGCTGGGTTTAGGTGGCTATTATGCTTTCTCTCACCCCTAGAGTAATGAGTAAATCCTGCATCTTTGGGTAGGGGGTACCGCTAGCCAGTGGGGTTAGTACTGCCTTGCCTTAATGACACTTAAAACAATGTAAGGGTCAAGATGATATAGCAGACACCAGGGATAGCATTTTCATGTCATAATGGCATTTAAAGTAGTATGTGGATCAGAGGTAGGGGAAACAATATACAGGAGGGATTAATAAAAATAAAAAAGTTAAAAAAAGTGGGAGGGGGGAAGACTTCAACCATGCACCCTTGAAATAAGGAATATCTACAGTTGTGTTAGTGCAGCAGTTTATAGATAGATATAGTGAGGATGAGAGGCATTATGCACTGCCTGCAACAGGTTTTGCCTTACAAGGGAGAAGTACCAGAAATGTAAGGCATACCTCTCCAACTTGTAAATGGCTTTTGCCTTAGCATGTATTTACTTAAAGATATGCATTGTGAAATCTGAATGTCTGGCATTAAAGACTGACTAATCATCTGTGCAGGGGGAAAAAGAGATATCGTAGATGAACTGACAACAGGAACATGTGTAGAATATGTGGTATGTGTGCATGTACATGCATATGTGTTTGTGTATGCTCATGCATTTTACCTTTGGCTTGAGTGTGGAAAGTGACTGAGGGAAAGGGTGTTGTGCTTACAGTCAGCTACCACAGAACTACCAAGGCAAATGAAGATCTGCAGTTCAGCCATTCACAGATGTACAACTTAGCCAATAGTGATGTATTTCCTCATTGTGGATAATGAGTCTATGAATTGCAAAATACTGTATTGTATAAATGGGGCATTTTTAACGTGGGTCATACAGCTCATGCTAGGATTGCTAATAAATTTCTGGGCATCCTTTAAACCTTTGTTTAAAGTTTTGTAAGTGACTACTCGGCTAATGACCCCAGGGGGCCTTTTTATGGCTAGTCATGCTTCCCAAATGTAGCTGACAAGTTTGAATACTCTAGTTTTGTTTTTAAAGGGGAATATGTAGGCTTGGGTACATGTGATTAAACATTGGCAGCCTTTGTCTACTAGAGACATTTGTGCCAGACCAGGGGTAAATTTGTTATCAGATAATTGTAACTTTATAAAAACAGTGATGTTAAATGCTCCAGTTCTGTACAGTATTAAAACAAAACAAGTTTCTTTATTTTGTACTCTGTTGGTAATTTCAAGGAAATTAAAACAAGGAATTTGAAAAGAGGTATATCTACCAAGTTTCAAGATTTTTAGGGATTTGACCATTGTACTTTGCCAGAAAGAAATTAAATTATGAAGCCAAGTTCTAATATTTGTTCTAATTTTAAATAGGATAAACATGGAAGTATAATTGGTGAAATATAGTAAAGCTGTATAATATCTAAACTGTATGGTATGTAATACTGTACTATGACATTTAATGTTACACTGATTTTTTTATTAAAATTGTTGAGTTTGTATGTAGTTGATTGTTACATATTTGAAATCAGTAAAAATATTTTACAAAAAAGTGATGGCTTCAGATAGTGAACTTGTTTTCCCAAAACACAGAAACTGAAAATCGGCAGAAAGTGCATTTAGCTCTAATCTTTTTCTAGCAGATGGAACTGCCAATGTAAACCCCACCTCTGGTTTAGGTTTTTATTTTTTTATTTTTATTTATTTTTTAGTTCCAGTCCTCCTCTTGACAATTTCAATATCCATCCTTTCCACCTACTGAGAGATCCAAATGGAGAGATGATAAGTCAGCAAGCAAAGGAGAGTGGTATTGCTGAAAATAAATTCATCCTCAAGTCTTACTTAGTACCTTCATGAGGTGGGCCCCATTTTTCACAAAATATCACCAAGATGACACTGATATATAGACTGTATTTATATAGCATATATCATGAACAGAAATAGAGTCAAAATTAAAAAAATAGCTGGGCGCACAAGACCGAAGATAAAAAAGTTCCCAATCCTGGTAGGCATACTGATGCCAGGACTGGAAAAATAACAGTGTAGAATCCTCAAAATATGAAAACATTCCTACAATTTGGCCAGGCCTAGCCCATGGTGAGGATGGTCCCCATGTTGTAGAATGAAGTAGTAGTCCACAAAAATCACAAAAAGTGATAGGCCAAAGAAAAACCATAAAGACAAGTGGGCTATTGAGGACAAAAAATAAATTATGTATTATTTCTATTATGCAAAAAGCTCAGAATTTCCAGACACAAAATCGTACCTCTCAACCTGGAAACATCAAAAGTCTGGACAAGACCCATGAAAAATAGGTACAAATCTGTACGCTGATTAACATAACATTTGCATACATAATTATGTAACCCCACCCACTCCAATGGAATTGTGGGATGTCAACTTTCAAATGCAAACTAAAGAACTGACAACCAAAATATGGCACCAGAGTCCTCCTGCAGCCATTCCAATGCCCCATTACCTGGCTATTTCTCCCCATTTACCATAAACACTAATATGCATACTGTTTTAGTTCTACAATGATTATTAGGATTTTATTTTTACATTTTATAGCACAATGCACAGACACTAATAGACATGTGCTAAACAAAGCAATACTGTCTCACAATGAAAATCGACTTAGCATTAAAACTTCTCTGCCCTTGAAACTCACATTCATTGAAACAGCATTGAAACCTACACCACATCCAAAGAAAATGCATCTGGCCAGTGGTGGATAAAGATTACCTTTGGGCTGTTTTCAAATCATAGGCCCCTTGCACACAAAACAAGAAACATACATGTGTTCTTTGATGCACCTTCCTGACTTTAATAAATTATATTCCTTGTATAATACAGCACACTTGTTAGACTTAAAGCGCATTTTAAATTTATTGTTTGAACATTTTTCCAGTAGGCAATGAAACAAAATGCATGCACCAATAATGACAAAACTGCCCAATTCAGAACATTTCCATCATAAAAGACTACTTCCACAAAGACACATAAAAACCCGGACAAAGCCAATAATGAGGGAATACAGAATTCAGTTCTCCCTTCTCACCATAGCTCTCAAAATGTTAGTACAAAAAACCTGGACAAAGCCATGAATGGGGGAATGCAGCCCCAAAATAGTGACAAATTTCAGATACTGATCTTAAAATTTAGAAAATTGCTAGAATAAAAGGTTTTGTGTTACCATTTATTTTCTAAAGAATATAAAGTCTGAAATTCAAATGCCTGTCATTATTTAGTGAATTTCATCCTTCAGTGATTTGCGGTGGTTGTGCTGTGGTAGCGTTGTCACCTCACAGTAAGACGCTGCCCGGTTCAATTCTCAGCTAGAGCGTCTTCTGCGTGGAGACATGCGTGAATGGGCGTACCTTCGTTGAAGGTTGTGCATCAGGGCTGGCAACTCGGCATTTAAAAATCAACTGCCAATCATTAGCAGACCGGAGTTCTGCTATGGCGACCCCTAAACAGGAAAAAGCCAAAAGACACAACAATCCTTCAGTGATTTGCCACAAAAATCCTGAAAACCACAGATTTTATGAGGAACAGAACAAAACTATGAGGCATAAATTCACAAGTGGTGGTGGTTAGGGACTTTGGGTCTTTTTACTTGTACTCAGGGGACAGGATTTGAGCATCAGTGCCTCTAGGCACCAGGTGTATTCACCTGGGGCATTTTCACACACACACACACACACACACACTTAAGCTCTGCCATTCCAGATAAAATACCTTAAGCTAGTGTACCCAACCATTCCAGATAAAAAGAGACTGCTACAATACCTTAAATTAAATCTCACTACACAAATGAATCTCCTTGTGCTCCAGAAGATAATACCTTAAGCTGTGCAGTACCCACACAGCAGTCCTTCTGAAATGAAATACAGATACCTGCAACAAAATCTTGTGCTCCAGCCAATGGAATAAATTGTTTCCACTGTTCAGGTAGACTAGATACCCAAAATGAAATCTCGCGCTCCAGAAGATACCATAAGCTCTGCAGCAGCCAGCCTTTCATAGCAGTTGTTTCCTTCTGAAATGAAATAGATACCTAGCCTTTCAAACAATGAAGCATTCCCGCCCGCAGTTCCAGTCAAACAGGCTAGCCGGAAATGCATGCACATGAGTCCTTGAGCTCATTTCTGACAGGCTGCCGCTCATCACTCAATCACACATCTTGCACACACCATCTGTCCATCCCTGCTGCAGACCTGCAACCTGCTGTAAAAGAGAATGGCTGGGTAACCAGGCAGGCAGTCACAACTCACGGCCCGGGCTGTTCTGTTCATGATCTGCTGCTCTGTGTTCCCAATTCCCCTCCCCATCAGTTCTACCAGACCAGTTTTTACTCCTTATTTAATGTCTTGAGTTGAGAGAGTGAGACTCAGACTAGTAGTCAGCCTCTCTGTCACTAGGGCAAAAAAGTTAACTTGCAAATGGCATCGGCAAAGCAAAACATAGATCTCGGACTCCTTAGAGACATTTGGCAAGCCATGCCTTAAGTTTATATGGTAAATGTGGAGACAGAGTTGCTTAATGCTTATTGCTTACTTTACTTACTAAAATATTTATTTATCTCTCTACCCTACCTACTGCTGTGTGCTTTGTCGGTCAGCCTGTCAACCAAATAATAGAGGACAGATTTGAAACACAAGTTATGATTTTACTTTATGTAGTCATTCATCACTAGTCAGTTTTGCCATAGAGACAGAGTATACACATACATTCCAGGGTGTAATGTTATAGCTGCCAACCTGCCTTTTAAAGAGTCTACTCATCTCGAGTCCTAATGCTGCTGACATTGCTGAATCTTCAGTTCTCTCTTCTTAGTATAACATGAGAATAAAGAAGATTATTATTGAGATATGATGACATGAGCTGTTTGAGTCCCCGAATGCTGATTTTTTTTCTAACATGAGCTGCTCAGCTCTGGGGACAGTGACAGGGTGAATGGATGAAAAGAATTTTTATTATTTATTTTGGAATTGGAAAGGGACAGGAGGAGTCACGAACTCATAGTCCCGGACACGGTCACGGGAGTTCTTTTTTGTGTGTGTGTCAGTGATGATGATGACAGAGTCAGGGAGAGTGTGTGTAAAAATGCTGCTGAGTGCTGAATCTTCTAACATGAGCTGCTCAGCTGGCTGGGGTGAAGTCGTGAAGACGTACGTGAGAGAAGTTAAACCCTGGCCTGAACTGAAAAGGATTTTTTTCTGAAATTATGATTCTTTCTGACTGACTGTATATTGCATAATTATTTATTTTGTGATTGAAAAAGGACGGGATGGGAGGGTCACAGACACGGACTCACAGCCAGGAGACTAGTTCTAGATTAGTTCTTACTATCTGTGTATGTGTGTGTGTGTGTGATGATAAGAATGAGATGAGAGAGAGAGAGAGAGAGAGAGTGTGTGTGTGTGTGTGTGTGTAAAAGTGTATAACTGTATGTAATGCAATGCATTTTCTTCTGGTTTACGTGGCCTGCAGGGCAGGGGTGTGTATGTAATGTATTTGTGATTTTAACAGTAGCAGACTGCCTCCTCAGCTGAAATCTGACAGGCTGGCAGGCTGCTCATGTAGCTGACATCACCGTGCACACCTCCCCGTGATGATGTCAGTCTACAAAAAGACGGAAAATAAAAAAAAAAGCCAGGAAAATCAGAAATAAAGGGGTGCCACTCGGGAATCGTGACACTACATTAATTTGGACCTCAAAACCGGTAAAAAACGAGAAATTTGGTACGGTTGAGAGGTCTGCACAAGATATACAAAATGATTAAGAGAGAAATTAGAGGAAAGAAAAATACTTCCATAAGAAAAACTGTTAGAAGCTTCAAATAAAAATTTGTACTCATTAATACAACAAATTTGTGAAAAGCAGTATATAGATCAAGAAACTTTCATCTGTTTAGAAAAAGAAGCATCTGAGAAAGTATGAAAATATAAACAAAAAACCTAGAGATTTTTGAAAAGTACAAAAAAGAAATATGGACATGAAAAAGAAAGAGAGATTTGATATGGTACAATATTTATGCAAAGGAGAAAGCCAAAATCAATCAATATAAAGAAGGCAGCCCCAAAGATATTCGAGGAGAAATACAGGGAAATGCATCCAGATATGGAAAACTTCACAATAAAAAAAAATATCACAAAGAGGGAATGTAGGAATAGAAAGAAAGATTAGTAAAGTAGAAGTAAAAAAAAATAGAAGTTGAAGTTATGGAGTGTCTGCGAAGTGAAGGATTTGATGTAGAAGGTTTAACACAAGTTATATCACAGGATGAGGGAGCGTGTCTCCAAAGTAAGGAGAAACAGGAATATCAGGAGACATCTGAAGAAGAAATATGGACATGGGAAAGAGGAAAAGTAGAAAATGAAATTAGTAATGGAGAAGTTAAAGAAATAGAAAATGAGATTATGGAGTATCTGTGGAGTGAAGGATTCAGTGTAGAAAATCTAATTCAGAAAGTACCACAACAGGATCCAACAATGGGTATCCAAATTAACGGGAAACCAGTGGAACAGGTAGCAATTGGTCAGGTGCCATATGAAGATATTTTGGAGCCTTCCACAGGAAAGCACTATAAATGTTCACTTGAAGCTGGACAGCAAGGGAAGGAACAGGAAACTCTGATGCAGTCAATGTTGAGGAGTGATAGGCCAATGAGTTCCCATATGACAGAGCACCAGATGGCACAGGATGAAATTGAAGAGAATGTGCCACAGGAAAATCCTATAGAACTTTCTACAGAATGCCTGCAGGAAATGGAAAACAAAAAATGTGCCGTCAGTTTAGAAGAAAATGAGCTAAGAGAAGAGTTGCTTGATTTAATAGAAATATATAGACATGTTAAAATCAATGAAAGAAATAGACTACAGAAGGTCAATAAAGCCAAAAAAGTCAGAAGTTTGATAAAACAAATGAATACAGTAATTAGGACTGCCCATAGAGATCCATGCAATATAACATTAGTAAACAGGATATATTACTGTGCAGCTAAATTAATAACTGATAAAGTTCTACCACAAGGGTAGTAAGGGAAAGGACAGTGAGAAATCGAATACCATCATGGAAGTATTGAATACAGAAAACTATAAAGCAGTTAAGACAAGAAGTGTCACTGTTAGGAGAATATAGAAGAGGGAACAGAACAAAAATATTAAGAAAGATATACGTGATAAAAGCAATGCACAGTATTAGAACAGATGAGGATCTATCTTGCACTGTTGCAAATAAACTAAAAATCTTAGCACAGGTGGAAAAACTTAGAAGACACGCAAATAAATATAAAGGAAAAGTACAAAATAAGCAATTTATTGATGACCCAAAAAAGTTTTATAGAGAATTGGGAAACAAGGTAAAATGAATTGAAAGACCACAAAAAAAAGAAGAAATAGATACATTTTGGAGAAGTATTTATGAGTATCCTGTTTCACATAACAAAGATGCCAAATGGATAAAAGAAATGAAAGAATAAGAAGTCTAAAGGTACAGGATATGAAATGAGATTAAGTAACAGGCAGAAAGATTGAATCAAAGTTAAGAAAAGCCTCTAATTGAAAAACCCAGGCCCAGATGCAGTACCTAACTTCTGGTTAAAAGTATTAACATCTTTGCATGAAGATTTATCTATGAGTAAGAACTATTTATATGCACACCCTGAACAGACACCAGCCTGGCTAAAAACAGGAAAAACAATGCTCCTACTTAAGAGTGAACCTTCAAACTACCCTAAAAACTATATACCAATAACTTTCCTTCCGATGACATATAAACCATACACTGGAATTGATGCCAACAGAGTTTATACCCATTTAGAAGAAAATTAAATTATGGCAATAGAACAAAAGGACAATAAAAAAGTTATATGGAACAAAAGATCATTTGTTGTTAAAGTCAGTGAAGAACTGTAAAAAGCGGAAGAATCTAAGTATAGCATGGATTGAATATACAAAAGGAGTTGATAGTATCCCATATTCATGGATAAAAGAGTGCTTAAAAATGTATAAGATGCACACTACACTATGAAACAGTGGCAGACCAATTTACAATTAAGCCATGATAAAGGGCAAATTATTATTCCAGGGATAACAATTCAAAGGGGGATATTCCAGGGTGAGACTCTGTCAACGCTGTTATTTCACCTTGCCCTTAATCCATTAAACTGTCTACTTAACAGCTTAGGCCATGGCTATAATTTGGCTCCTAGAAAACAACAAAGTATAAAGACTTCTCATCTACTGTATAGCTCATCACATGAGGAACTGAAAACACAACTGCAGATTGTCAAAAACTTTTTCAGATGATATAAGAATGTCATTTGGTCTTGATAAATTTGCAAAAGCAACCTTTAAATCAGGAAAACTGCAACATAAAAGAATTTGAGCAAGAGGGAGTGTATAAATGTTTGGGAAATGATGAAGGATTAGCAATAAAACATGAACAAATGCGAGCAAAACTTAGTAAGGAATACTTTAGAAGACTTAAATTAATCCTGAAAACAGCATTGACATCTAGGAACAATATTCAAGCTATAAACCAGTTTTCTCTTCCTGTCCTAACTTAAAGTTTTGGAGTAATTGACTGGCACCAGAACATGGTGGATAGATTAGACAGGAAAACAAGAAGGATGCTTCATGTTCACCAAATGATTTATAAAAATCATTGCATACCAAGATTATATATTCCTTATTCCGAAGGAGGGATGGGCCTCCTTGAAATTGATTACATGTATAGATCTGCAGTCATAAGACTGCACACCTATGTGCTGCCCTCACAAGATCCAAACATAGTGAAAATTTTGAAACATGGGGAGAATAAATCTAAGATGACTTCTCTGCTTAGTCTTGCAAAAGCATTTCGGCATCAAGCAGGAATGGAAATCAAACCAGAAGTAGATAAAAATCAGGCAGCAACTAAATGTGCCAAAAAACAGAAGAAAGAATACAATGTAAAGGACCAGATGAGAAGGTAGTAAATGTGGAAAATGCATAAATATAGTTGCAAGTATAGAAAAATTCTGGAAGAACCTTATGTTGATCAGGCTCAAACACAGGAATGGTTAAGGAGAGGTGAATTCAAACCAAGAGATGAAAGATCAATATTGGCAGCCCAAGGTAGTGTGCTATGTACAAGTTGGTTTATGAAGTCCATTGAACATGTGGGAGAAACAGACAAATGTAGGTTTTGTAAAACAGAATTGGAAGTAGTTGCCCACCTCACTGATGGTTGTGACATACTAATGGCAGAAGGACTTTATACTGAAAGGCATAATAATGTGGCAGGACTGTTGCACTGGGGATTGTGCAAACATTATGGTACTGAAGTGACTGAAAAACACTGGAAACATGAGCTACAAAACATCATAGAAAATAATGAAGCCTACATCACATGGGATCACCCATTACCAACAGTTCAAAAGACAGATGCTAGAAAATGGGATACAGTTGGATACAGTGGTTCATGAAAAGAAGACAAAAGTACCATTGATTATTGAAATCGTCACACTCATTGACTACATTGTCTTGCGTACAGAGAGACACAAAGTCATAAAATATTAGGATTTGCAGGGAGGAACAAGAGCAATGTAGAAGAAAGATACCCAGACAGTTCCAATAGTAGTTGTAGCAATGAGTCTTATAAAAAAGAATCTACAATCGTTTTCAGATATGGTATCAACACAAGTAACCCCATACGAATTACAGAAGGAGTAATTACTGGGCACATTGCGAGTTCTGCACTTCTGGCTGACATCAAAGATTGAAACAATACTAATTTCCTGAACTTTAATTGTACTTTGACTTAGGAATGGGGTCCATTCCCGTCATGGTATAAGAAACCCAAAAGACTCAGAGAAATAAAAAAAGAGGTCTGAATGGAGAGATGATAAATCAGCAAGTAAAGAAAAGTAGCATTGCTGGAATTTAATTCATCCTCAAGTCTTGGTGAATACCTTCTTGATATCGGCCTTGTTTTTCACAAAATCTCACCAAGATGACACTGATATATAGACTGTATTTTATATAGCATATATCCTGGACAGAAGTAGGTTAAAAAAATAAAAAAGATAGCTTTGTGCACAAGACCCAGGACAAAAATGTGCCCAATTCTGGTAGGTGCACTTCTGCCAGGACTGGAAAAAATGACACTCAAGATATGGATACATTCCTACAATGGAGCCAGGTGAAGGGGGAGGATGCCACCCCCTTTTGTAGAAGGAAGTAGCAGTCCACAAAAATGATAAAAACTGATGGGCTGAAAAAGAGCCACAAAGATGATAGTGGACTATTGAGGATAAGAAAGAAATTATGTATTGTTATTATGATAGAAGCCCAGAATTTCCAGACACGATATACAAAAAGATTAAGAGAAATTAGAGGAAAGAAAAATACCAGCACAGGGAAAACTGTCAGAAGCTTCAAATAAAAATTTGTGTTCATTAATACAACAGCTTTATGAAAAACATTATATAGACCAAGAAACCTTGGGCCATTTGGAAAAGAAGCGACTGAGGAAGTGCAAAAATATAAAGAACAAAATCTAGAAATTTTTGAAAAGTATAAAAAAGAAATATGGACATGAGAAAGAAAGAAAGAGAGCTTGGATATGGTGCAATATTTATGCAAAGGGGAAAGCCAAATTAATCAATAAAAAAAGGCTCCAAAGATATTTGAAGAGAAATACAGGCAAATGCATCCAGATATAGAAAATTTCACAGTACACAAAATAAGATTACAAAGAGGGAACATAGAACAAAACATTAGTAAAGCAGAAGTTAATAAAATAGAAGTTGTAGTTATGGAGTATTTGTGAAGTGAAAGAGGAGGAGCAGGAGACATACACACATACATACATACAAATATTTGAAGCAAGAGCCTTAATGCCCTTCTAGCTTGCCAATATACCAAAACACTTGTTCCCATAAGATATTGTCCAGGCTGTTCTTAAAAGTATCTAAACTAGTACTTGCTTTAATATAATTTGGTAGTCTGTCCCATGCATCAGCTATTCTGTCAGAGAACAAATTAGTACACTTCTCATTCCTATAGAATCTTCTACATATGTCTTCTGATGATTTTCTAGTACCTTTTGATAACCGCAAACATTCTCAGAGGTAGTTGTCTCTAAATGTCCTATATACCTCAATAAGATCTTCTCTTAGATATCTGTATGAGACACTGTACAGGTTCATATATTTTAGTCTTCCATAATAACTTAAATTTTCACATCCATGGATGCTCTTGTTATATTTCTGCTGTATACTTTCCAGTTTAATCATGGTTGTTTTCTTATAGGGTTTCCATATTGTTATTCCATACTCAAGTTTGGGTCTAATGTAACTAACAATGATGTCATAATTTTTGATTTCCTAGACTTTATGCATTTTTTATACAACCTATTGTTCCATAACTATCATTAACCAATTGGTTGATATGATTAGAAAAACTGATAGCTGAATCTACCGATATACCCAGGTTCTTAAATGAGTCTACAGTTTCAGTCACTGTCTGCTGTATTAAATATTCACCTTTCAATTTATGTCTCACAAATTTCATATGCTTAGTTTTTGAAGTATTTATCAGCATATTATTCTCCTGTGTCCAAATGGTCAATTTAGCCAAGTTATTTTGCAAACATGCCTGATCTGTAACACATGTAATCAGTTTACCCAATTTCAGGTTGTCTGCATATAGACTGTAGAACACCTCCGACGAAAAAAAAATAGGTCTGAACGATACAATCTAAACAAGTAAGGGCCTAGGACAGAGCCCTATGGGACACCCTGACTATAACCTGTCCAGTTGCTGCATGATACTTGCCATATCCTATTTGTAAGCCATGCAGCTATCCATCTTATCAAGAGTACATCAAGAGCTAGTTGTACTCATTTGTTGATCAGTGTTTTGTGTATGACTCTGTCAAATACTGAAGTTAAATCTATATAAATTATATCACCACACAATTTTTCATTAATATCCGTTATTATATTGTTATAGAACATCATGTTACAGGTGATAATAGGTCTGGTTTCAACATATGCATGCTGATATATGGTTTCAAGTCCAAACCTATCCAGTTCTGACAATAACTTATCCAGTATTACCTTCTCCATTATTTTTCCACAACATGAAAGTAGACTTAAGGGTCTATATGACTCTAGGTTTGTCCTACTCCCTTTTTCCTTAAAGACAGGTTTAATAATTGCATATCTCCAATCTTGAGGAATCTCCCATATTTATATGACCTAGTGAGTAATAGATATGATTGCACCATAAGTTCTTTCTGAAGTGTTCTCAGGTTATTGTTACTAAGTCTGTCTCCTCTCTGTGCTTTGTTTGAATCCAGTTTGTGCAGTTCTTTTTCAATATACTCTAATTTGATTCCAGTATCTGAGGTTACCTGGATGTCACTAGGACAACTTATCACCCCTTTTCTGGAGCCAAACTCTTTTACATAAGATTTTGTAAATATATCTATAATCTGTTGTGTCTGAAAATAAATTTTAGAATCTGCCCAGATTTTATAATTTGCATGTCTACTCCTTCCACATCTTGGGTATTTATAAAAGTTTCTTATTATACTCAATGTCTTTCTATAAATTTTGTTCAATTTTTTTCTTAATGTTGTGTGCTTAATCTGTTTGTCCATCTTGTTTATTTCAGTTTGCAAAGTTGCAATTTGACCTCTCTTCCATTTTTTAATTTTTGTCTCACACCTTTATCAGATTTCTTTTTCTTATAGAAGTATATCCCCCTGACGTTGTATGCCTAGATGCTGATGTTAAACAGTTTTTCTTTGCACTCAGTTTCTCTTTCAAAACTTTCCACATTCCATCTGCAGTTTTTCCATTGAACACCTCACTCCTGTTAGTTTTACATAGTGACTGTTTTGCTTCCATATAATCTGTAATTAACCTTCTGTGCATTGGTTTAGATTTCAGTTTGGCAGAATTGTGTAGCAACAAATTGACCTTTACAACCCCATGATCACTACACATCAACGGTTGTAAAACTTGACTTGAAGTAACAGTAATTTCTTTAGGAACACAAACAATTTGTAGTATGTTACAATCTGAAGCAATTTTTCCTGAATATATGTTGTGAATAATTTCCTTACTAACGTTATTGAATCAATATTATTCCAGTCTGTTTCTGGTAAATTTAAGACCCTAGCTAATATTATTCTTCCCTCTTGAGTTTCGTGCAAGAAATGTATGAATTCTTGTAGGTCATCTGCACTTGACTTTGGTGGTCTATATACTCCAAGAATTTTTATATGTTCCAGGGTTGTCTTTATTGTCACAGTTGCACAATCTGTAGTATTGGTGTTATCATTGAACATGTAAAAATCACAAGTCTTGTAACTATCTTTAATTGCTATCATAACACCTCCACCTGATTTTTTGTTAAAACGTCTGTTACAGTAAAAACATTTATACCCTGACAGAACTGGTTTCCAGTCATTGTTCTTTAACCATGTTTCACAAACAATAGCAACATCAATCTTGTGCGAATGTAGTAAATTTTCCAGTAAAAAATAAACTTTGTTATTAATGCTCCTAACATTAACAACCATCAGAGATGCATCAAATGTCACTATCTGTGAACTGTTATGGCAAAAATCCTATCTAGTGTTTGCCAAGTATTGCAAAATATCTGCTGCAAAAATTCTCTTCCCTGACTTGACAAATGCATGCCATCTAGTCTGAACATGTGTGCTCTAAACAAGGCTTGGGTGCTCTGCACATTTCCATTTTTTAAAACAGGACATTTTCTCCATGTAGGTATTTACTCAAAAAATCTTTTCATTCACAGTAACCTGACTATCCTTTCTATAGGTGATCTGTGAAAAATACATCCTAACACCAATACAAGCTATACTATTTAATAGGGTTATCAGTTTCCTACTAACAGTTAGAGAATCTTTGCAGATTACATCATTTGTATCAACATGAATAAAAATGGATCCATACTTCTTTAAGGAATTCAAAGGCTTGTTTCACATCTTCTATTTTGGCTCCAGGCAAGCATAATGCTATTTGATGTGATAATTATCTTCTCTGTATCTGAAGAAGAAATATGCATGTGGAAAAGAAAACAGATTTCATATGGTGCAATATTTATTCAAATGAAAAAGCAAAACTGATTCATACAAAAAGAGGGGCACCAACAATATTTGAAGAGCAATGTAGGTAAAGGCATCCAGATATGGAAAATTTTACAGTACAATAATAAGAAAACAGACTGAAAAGTAGAAAAGAGGATTAGTACTGGAGAAGTTAAAGAAATGGAAACTGAGGTAATGGATTACTTGCAAAGTGAAGGATTTAATGTAGAAAATCGAACTCTGATAAAATCACAGCAGGATAGAGCAATGGATCCCCAAATTAAGGAGGAACTAGTGGAGCTAGAAATATCTGACCAGTTGCCATATGAAGATATGTTAGAGCCTTCCATAAGAAACCATTGCAGAACTTTAGTCGGAGTTGCACAGCAAGGGAAGGAACATGAAACTGTATCAACTCTGCCTCAGTCAGTGTTGTGGAGTGATGAGCCTGTGAGTTGCCATGTAAAAGAGCAATGGATGACACAGGATGAAACTGAAGAGAATGTGGTGCAGGACGATGCTCTGAAACTTTCTGTAGAAAGCCTGCATGAAACAGAGAACAAAGAATGTGCCCCCAGTTTAGAAGAAAATGATCTGAGAAGAGTTGCTTGATTTAATAGAGATGAACAGACACATTAAGATTAATGAAAGAAATAGATTACAGAAAGCCAATAAACCCCCAAAAAGTAGCAGTTTGACAAAACAAATGAACACCGTAATAATGTTTATAGAGATTCCTGCAATATAACAGAAGTAAATGGGATATATTACTGTGCAACTAAATTAATAACAGATAGAGTCTTACCAGAAAAGTGCAGGGCAATAAGATAAAGGAAGTGGAGAAATCAAATGCTATAATGGAAGTATTGAATAGAGAAAACTGTAAAGCATTTAAGACAAAAAGTGGCACTGTTAGAAAAGTATAGAAGAGGGAAAACATCAGCAAAAATACTCAGAAAGATAGAAGTGCACAATATCAGAACAGATCAGGATCTATCATGCACTGTTCCAAATAATAAACTAAAGGTATCAGTACAGGCAGAAAAGCTTAGAAAATATGCAGATAAATATAAAGGGAAGTAGAAAAATAAGTAATTTATTGATGAGCCAAAACAAGTTTTGTAGAGCAAAAAGAATTGAAACACCACCAAAAAAGAAGAAATAGATACATTTTGGAGAAATATCTATAAAGAGCCTGTGGAACATAACAAAGATGCTGAATGGATAGAAAAAATAAGAAGTTCAAATATGCAGGATAAGAAAAGGGATGAAGTAATGACCAGAGAGATTGAAACAAAGTTAAAGAAAGCTCCTAAGTGGAAACCCCCCAGGTCTAGGCTCAGTACTTAACTTCTGTCTAAAAGTATTACCATTGTTACATAAAGATTTAGCCATGAGTAAGAACTGTTTATATATGCACAGACACCAACCTGGTTAACAGCAGGAAACACAATACTCCTACTTGAGTGAACTTGCAATCTGTCGTAAAAACTAAAGACCAATAACTTGCCTTCCAACAATGTATAAATTGATAGTGACAGAGTTTGGAGTCATGTAAAAAAAATGCAGTCATGGCAGTAGATCAAAAGGGTAATTAAATAAAGTCATGTGGATCAAAGGAACATTCGTTTTTAAATAAAGTCATAATGCAGAACTGTTAAAAAGGGGAAGACGCTAATATATGACATGGGTAAATTACAAAAACGGATTTGACAGTATTCCACATTCATGGATAAAAGAGTGCTTAAAAATGTATAAGATACACCCTACACTGATTGATTACATTACAGTGACCCTGAAACAGTGGCAAACCACTTTGCAGTTAAGCCATGATAAAGGAGAAATTATTATTCCAGGGATAAAAATTCAAAGGGGGATAGGACGGCACAGTGGTAGCGTTGTCACCTCACAGCAAGATGTTCTCCAGTTTGATTCTTAGCTGGGGTTCCTTCTGTGTGGAGTCTGCATGTCCTCCCTGCACTCATGTGGGTTTCCTCCGGGTGCTCCAGTTTCCTCCCACATTACAAAGACATGCATCTGGAGAATTTCTCCCCGGGCCTCCATTGAAAATTGGCTTTGTTCCAAGTCAGACTTTCCCGGTTAACAAATATTAAATAAAAATAAATACATAAAAAATATTCCAGTGTGACTCTTTGTCACGGCTGCTCTTTTCTCTTGCCCTTAACCCATTCAGCTGTCTACTTAACAGATTAGGTCATGGCTACAATTTGGCTCCCAGAGAACAACAAATTGTAAAGACTTCTCTTCTTTTTGTGGTTGCTTTAAAACTGTGTAGTTCATCAGATGAGTAACTGAAAGCACAACTGCAAGTGGTCAAAACTTTGAATGATATAATGTCATTTGGTCTTGAGAAATCTGCAAAAGCAACCTTTAAAACAGGATCCTGAAGCACCAAAACAAAACTCAGCCTGGGAAAGGAATGTGATATAAATGAAATTGAGTGAGACAGAGTGTATAAATATTTGGGAATTGATGAAGGATCAACAATAAAGCATGAACAAATGTAAATAAAACTTAGTAAGGAATATTTTAGAAGACAAAAATTAATACTGAAAACAGCGCTGACATCTAGGAACAAAGCCAAGGCTATAAACCATTTACTTTTCCTGTTCTAACTTACAGTTTTGGAGTGACTGACTGGCCGCAAAAGGTGTTGGATCAGTTGGACAGGAAAACAAGAAGGATGCTTTATGCTTATAAAATGATTTATAAAAATCAGTGTATACAAAGACTATATATTCCCCATTCTGAAGGATGTTTGGGCCTCCTCGAAATTGATTACATGTATTCATTTGCAGTTGTATGACTATGTACATGTTTACTGACCTCACAAGACCCAAATGTAGTGAAAGTTTTAAAACATGACAAGAATAAACCTAAGATGACTTTCATGCTTAGTTTAGAAGAAAGATATTAGTTTCAAGTGGGAATGGAAATCAAAACAGAAGTAAATAATATTGAGGCAGGAACTGAATGTGCCAAAAAAAACAAAATAAAGACTATAAGGTGAAGAATCAGATGAGAAGGCAATAAATATGTGAAATAGATAAATATGGTTGCAAGTTAAAAAAACTTTTGGAAAAAACCTCATGTTGATCCGGATCAAAGCAGGAATGGTTAAGGAAAGGTGAATTTAAACCAAAATATGAAAGGTTAATATTGGTGGCCAAAGATAGTGGACTATTTACAAGTTGGTTTAGAAAATCCATTGAACATTTTATTTTATTTATTTTATTTTTACATTTGTTAACCAGGTTAGTCCGACTGGACCCAGAAAGCCCTTTTTTAGTGGGGAGAAAAGCTCCAGGAAAGTAATTAAAAAATAAGAAAAACCTAACAATTCAAGTTGAAAGATACTTAATAGTACAAAAACAGAGAGAAATATACAATACGAATATATACAAGGCAAAAGTACAGTCTTTTGAGAATGCAGTAACAATATGTTTGAGAAATTTGATTAGCATTAAGGAATGTAGCAATGCTTAAAATAAAAAAACAAACTTTAGAGTAACATTATGGCATAATACAACAAAGATGCATTTAGAGAGTAATATTTGTAGACAGTTTAGGTAGATACCAGGCAGATATGTTAATTGAGAGAAGAAGAAATATTCATTAAGTAATTTCCTGTCAAGTACATTTCCATACATGTTGGAAATGAATTTTTAGTTGCTTTTTGAATTTGCCACTTTTGGTAGTGGATCGAAGGAACAATGGAAGCTTGTTCCATGAATATGCAATTGAATGACTGTAAAGTATTTTTCCAATATTTTTGTTTAGCTTGGTCACCTGCAGAAGATTTTGTTGTGTGCTTCTGAAGTCACGATTGGGTGTGTAGTGTGTAATTATGGATGTAAGGGTAGGACAGGACTTGGAGCTATTTAGGATGCTGTGTGCAAGTTGTAGTTGTGATATTTGAAGCATGTGGGGGAACTCAGGCCATTTTAAGCTTTCCAGGGATATACAGGGATGGGATTTGTAGCTATTACTGGCTGCAAATCTTGCTATCTTGTTATAGGTGGTTTCTAGTTTGGTTAAGAGATTATTTTGGAGATTAGTATGTGTGGGAGCAGCATAAGCAGGGATGGTAGAACAAATGTTTCAACCAGTATAGGTCTAGATTTGTTAGGTATATATTTATTGTTGTGGTATAGAAGACCTAGTTTTTGATTGGACTTTTTGATACAGTTTAAGATATGTAGGTTGAATTTTATTTAGTCGTCTGTAGTAAAGCCAAGCAATTTGGTGTTTGAGTCAGTGGTGATAATTGTATTATCTAACGATCAGATGGTGAAGTTGTCTTTAGCTGGATTGAGGTTTTTTTGGAAGGAGAAGCTTGATCTTTTTGGGGATGAGAAGCAGGTTGTTTTCAGTAAGCCATTGTTCTTCTAGGTGCAGAGATTGTTGAGTGACAGTGTGGAGATTTTGTATATTGTCAAAGGTGTTAATAATTGTGGAATCATCTGCGTACTGTAATAAGGTAGAGTGGGGGCAGGAGATATGGAGATTATTTGTAAATATATTAAAAAGTAGATTATTATAAAATAATTTATTATAAAATTATAAAAATAAATAAATAATTATAATATTGAAGTAACTGAAAAACATTGGAAACATGAGCCACAAAGCATTAAGGAAAATGATGCAGTTTATATCACATGGGATCACCCATTACCAACAGTTCAAAAATAGATGCAAGAAAACCAGATGTAGTAGTCTATGAAAAGAAGTCAAAAGTACCATTGATCACATCACTGGTGACATCACAAAATGTGTCGAAGATGTCACCACCCTGAAAGATGTAACCATCAGAGCCAACCAAAAAACCCTGGATCACCAGTGAGGTATACTGATTACTGAGAGTGCACAATTCTGCCTTTAAGGCTGGAGACAGAGATGCTTTGAAAAAGGCCAGGGCCAACTTGAACAAAGGTGTGAGAATAGCAAAACAGGCCTACAGTCTGAAAATACAGAGACACCTCACTGACCAGAAAGATCCCAAGCACCTGTGGAACGGGATCCAAAACATCACAAACTATAAGCCACCATCGACATGTTGTGATGATAACCCAGACTTTTTAAACAAGCTTAATATCTACTTCAGTAGATTCGAGGAATCAAATAGAACCATACCAAAGAGACTACCGACCAACGCAGATGGCACATCACTATACCTCAACTTGGAAGAGGTACGCAGGAACCTACATAGGGTTCACCCAGGGAAAGCATCTGGTCCAGATATGATCCCAGGGAGACTACTTAAAATCTGTGCTGATCAGCTGGCACCAGTCTTCACAGACATTTTCAATATATCTCTCAGCCAGGAAAAAGTGCCCAAATGCTTCAAGACCACCGACATTATCCCTCTGTCCAAGAAACTATCTCCAGCATCATTAAATGATTATCGGCCAATTGCACTTACCTCAGTAGTAATGAAGTGTTTTGAAAAAAATGGTCAAGGATCACATAACATCCTGCCTACCTGCTACATTTGATCCTTTTCAATTTGCATACAGGCCAAATCATTCTGCTGCAGATGCCATAGCCTTAACACTTCATCACACCTTGGACCACCTGGAAAATAAGGACTGTTATGTACGCATGCTGTTCATAGACTTCAGCTCTGCCTTCAATACAGTAATTCCACAACAACTGCTGTCTAAGCTGAGTAATCTAGGCATAGAAAACAAAATATGCAACTGGAGCCTCAACTTCCTGACTGAAAGGCCACAAATAGTTTGAGCTGGAAAACATCACTCAAACAGCATCACCCTAAACACCAGGGTCCCACAAGGTTGTGTACTCAGTCCACTTCTTTTCACAATTCTAATACATGACTGCACAGCTAAGCATCATTCAAACAGAATCATCAAATTTGCAGATGACACCACAGTAATCAGCCTTATCAAGAAGGAAGATGAGGGAGCCTACAGGAGGAAGGTGACCCAACTCGTTCATTGGTGCATGGACAACAACTTAGCATTAAATGTTGGGAAAACAAGGAAATCATCATCGATTTTAGGAAGGTAAATAAGCCACACACCCCTATCATCATCAATGGTGCCACTGTGGAGAGAGTTAATAGCACCAAATTCCTAGGGATACATATCTCACAAGACCTCAGTTGGGCCACAAACACTTCCTACCTTATAAAGAGAGCCCAACAACGTCTCCACTTCCTTAGGAGACTTCATAGAGCTATCCTCCCCCCACAGGTCCTACTTACTTTCTACAGAGCCACAATTGAGAGCGTACTGACAAACAACATCATTGTCTGGTATGGAAATTGCTCTCAAGCCGATTGGAAGGCACTGGATAAGATCATTAAACAAGCCACAAAAATCATTGGCTCCAACCTTCAGTCCCTACAGGACATATATTCAAACAGATGCTATGGCAGAGTTCGAAAACTACTGAGGGATATACATCGTCCGGCCTATTGACTGTTTAAACTCCTGCCAACAAGGAAGCGCTACAGAAGCATTAGATGCAGGACATCCAGATTTCATAACAGCTTCTTCCCACGTGTTATCAGACTGCTGAACAACTAACCCATAGCCTAAGCTGCTAAATGGGTAAACAAACTATTTATGTGCAATATGTCATTGTTATCTACATAGCTCACTTTACACTTTATAATTTATTGTGTTTATTTTTAGTATCTTATTTTTTATTTCTATTTCAGTATTTTTAAATTATTATTAATCTTCCTTCTATAAACTATAATTCTTATGGTATGAGCCCGAGTATCGAAATTTCATGCAGACACAAGCACTTTTTCCTCTGTGTTGATTGCATGACAATAAAGTTTACTTTGACTTTGACTTTGATCATTGAAATTGGTATACACATTGACTACAGTGTCTTAGGTACAGAGAGATGCAAAGTCATAAAATGCCAGGATTTGCAGGCAGAAATGAGGGCAATATGGAAGAAGGATACCCAGTCAGTTCCAATACTAGTAGGAGCAATGGGTCTTATAAAAATGAATTTACAATCATGCTTGGATATGTTACCGACACATGTAAGTCTGTATGAACTGAAGAAGGAGTCAATACTGGGCACATTGCAGGTGCTGTGAAGGGCACTTATGGCTGACATCAAAGATTGAAACAATACTAATTTCATTAACTTTAATCGTACTTTGACTTAGGAATGAGGTCCATTCCCATCATGGTATTAGAAACTAAAAGACATGGAGAAATTAAACTTGACTTTACGCATTATCCCCACTGAGCATGTCCAGCAACTTGTTAAAGGTATGTCATGCCACAGGCATCAGTGAAAGCATGTTGCTCACTTCTGGATGTGATGCAGCTCCCTCAGGACATCCCTGCCCACTTCTTGCCAGTGCTCCTGTGTGATCTGTTGTCTTCATCAGGGAGTCTGTCATTGGACCATGCAGCATTTATATGTGCCCCACACTGTCTCTCTCTTGTGAGAGAAATGAGGGGCCCTTCCACTTCCTTCCTTTCTTTCTAACCCTCATCTAATTCTTTCAGTGCCAAAACTGCTAAATGAACTCCAAACTCAGGGGTCATAGTCAAGGCTACAGTCTTCTTGGCCACAGAGCTGAACCAAGATAAGCATTTCATCTGAAGCTGCATGGTCAAAAGATAGCAAGCTCAGTATCTCAACATGAAGTACAAATCTCATGGGGCATAAAATCCTGTTGTGGAGGTCTCCAAAGAAAAGTGGCCTTTCTGAGCACTATATCACTTTAGTATTGCTGGTGAAGAAACACTACTTGAAAATTAGACATAGCCTCATGATGTACTTTGCTGGAGGAGTACTTCAGCCTTGAATAAAAAAATTCAGAGAGACAATGTAACTTAAAAGAAGCAGAAGATGCAAAAAGGGTTCTTTTTCTTTTTGCTGTGGCCCACATAGAGAAGAAAGTCCCTTTACCTATGGACATCTTACAGATGTTTATGAGAAGTGGTTATTTGAAATATATGAGAGAAGAAATAAGTAAAGCATTTTATTGACCAATAATGTACAGGACTTCTCCAGGAGGTGAGATATTAGTAGTGGGAACCAAACCTGCTGAAACCAGTAAGATGCTTGGAGAATGGATATTTGCTTTATGCAGTTTTAGCTTTCTTGATGAACCTGAGTCACCAGATGAAACTGCTGAAGAGCATAAAGAAACTTATAAAGGTACTTCTCAACCAAAGCATCCATGGGGCATCCCAAAATTGAGAAAATTAAGGTAAAGTCACTGCAGCAGACTTTGTTTTGGGGAATTGTAAAGAAGTTGCACCAAGGTTGACTTCACATGCTGAGCAACTTCTGAGTCATATAAAGACTTGGTTCACTCTTGAGGCATCATGAGAAAGTGACTTTTTTCTTTTAAAGAATAGGGCTACCCTTTAATGTGATTTGCCACAGAAAAGTGATTTTATTGAATGGCACATTCCCATACCCTCATAGTTCCTTAACATAAGGGTTAAGAGTATGCTCACCTTGTTCGATGATATGCCAAAGAACTGCCATTTTGTCCCAGTGGATTACAGCCATGTCCTGAGAGATGGAATTTGGGAAGACCAAACTATAAGAACTGCCTTCTTTGTAGGCTGCTGATGGGTGTAATGTATAGGCTTGATTTGGGTAAAAGAGCCCGTGTTGATTGAGGCTACTGGTGTTAGTAGCTGAAAGGCACAAATACAGAGTCTGAAATCTTGAATATACATTTTAGTAACCTCATGTGGAGCCTGGTGTGACACTACTGGAACGGATGCTGTCATTATTCCTAGGGTTTTTAAAAATAGCTGGACTAAATCCTTGGTATAAAGTGAGAGTATCAGATTAAACTGGTGGATGATCTAGCCCTATACAGTGGAACACTTTGATGAGGAGCTCCCTAGAAGCTGATGGAGAATGAACTCAAGGAGCATCTAGGAACCTTTCAGTTTAGTGTGCAAAGATACTGGCTCCATATAACATATAGTGAGCTATTACATTGAACATGTATTTGGTGGAAGCCCTTTGGGCTGAGGTCAGACCTAATGGAGTTGCCCAGAACTGGTAGTCATGAGTTCCTACCCAGAAGTGCAAACGTTTGTAAGTAGGCATTTTTGAAGTCTAAACAGTGAATCCTGTATCTTTTTGACAAAGACTGCTCCATGACAACACAGAAGGTAACCTTCAGGATAAAGAGTTTAAGGCTACTTAGATCCAAAACTGATATGAAGCCCTTTGTATGTTTGGACACCAGAAATAATCTCAAATAAAATTCTAACCTTTTACAGTCTTTTGGAATATTTGGTGAGCAGTTTAAGCACCGTCTTCTTTGAAAAGATTTTTGACAGAGGGTGGCAATGGGCAAAAGAAGAGAGAGTGCCATTTGTAGAGTTTGGCATGGGATTTTGTACCTTTTGAATATTGTCTAATGTGCTGAATTTTCATGCAGACAGGTATAGAGGAAGATGCCCCTTGCTGCCTTCAGACTAAGACAGTCAAACCCTGCTTCAGGAATGCTGTTTGCCCATCAGTGAAGGCAGATTACTGTCTCTTGGTGTATACTGAGAAGCTATGTCTTTATGGCTATGACCTTGCTAGAAGTAACCCTTGAAAGTGTGATTTGTCCCAGCTGCCTGTTGTTTGGTTTTCACTGTTTGCAACCCCCAAACCACATTTGGTGGTGGTTTCTCTGTATCCTTGAAAATGAGTGCTGTGGCAGCTGAATTATGCTCAGAGCAAAAATGGTTTTGCCCTCTCTTTCCATATTTTAAATCTATTTCTTAATCTTTGGTCCACAAATGCACAAAGCTAGAAATGTTGAGTCCACAAAGATGTCATTGTAAGGATCACTGTTGCAGTCATGTTCCTTATGGCTCTCATTTGAAATGTCAGCACTCAAAATGTTGACTGCTGACAGACTTGGCATATATTTTTTTTTTCCTGCCATTCACTCTCCATGTTTGAAGACTTGCTTTAATGGGTCCCATTATTTCATATTGTGACTGTTCCTTACACCAGGATTCTGTCAGAATGCCAAATATCTGACTTCCAGTCTGACCTACAGGACTTTCTTCAGGTGTCCCCTTGTGACTGTCTCTCTCTGTGCTGCTGTTGGATTGATTTTTTTTATAAAAGAGACAGTGATTATGCCATTACTTCAGTTGGTTTTACTATTCAGAGCGTATGGATTGTTCACATCTGTCAGGCAGGTTCCAGATTACTTTCAGGAAATATAAGTACACAGTTTAGGATCTTATTATTTTCTTGATTATTCTTTCCTGATCGTGACCAAAAAAGTTTCCCTATTAGGACCTATGTGCTTAAAATTAAACAATATATTTACAAGGTCCTTGACATCCTTAAAAATTTTCTGTAAAGTAGGCTTGCAGACAATAAATTCCACTCAAAGACTTACATTCACACTGTCTGATATTCTTGGGGGAATAATGCAGTGCATTCTCCTGGAAATACTGCTCTATCCAGTGAGAGAAACTTAGACTATGATTGGAAATTTGGAATCCTATTTAAAATAGAAGAATCTGGAAACAATGCTGGCAGGCCAGTCAAAAGCTGAACTGCTAAATTCTGTCATTCATCTTAAGAGGAAAATGTCACAACTCCCCAAATTCAAGTCTGTTTAACTGAACATAAGCATGAGGTCCTAGAGACCCTGACAGTCCACAGAGGTGTGTACCTGTTGATCCTATGAATTAGGAGTCTCATGCCTCTCCAGCCTAATCATCATCATCATCATCATCATCCCCTTTTTCCCATTTACATGGGTCGGGTTATCATATTAACTGTTGCCATCTCTCTCGATTCAGTGCCACTCTCCTGCCTTCTTCAACACTCATGCCTGACTGTCGCAGATCTTCTTTCACACAATCCATCCACCTCTTTGCTGAATGCCCTCGCTTCCTCTTACCTTCTTCCTGTCTGTCCCAAATCTCCCTCACCAGATTGCCTTCTGCTTTTTAACACATGTGCCCAAACCATCGTAATCTGTTTTCTTTGATCTTTTCTGCAATTGGAGCTACTTTGGCTTCTGCTCTTATGTCCTCATTTCTTCGCCTGTCCCACAGTGTGCATCCTACCACCTTTCTCAGGCACTTAATTTCCATCACCTCTAGCTTCTTCAACTGTTCTGCCTTTACTGCCCAGGCTTCTGTACCATACAGTAGTACTGGTCGCACCACTGTCTTGTACACCTTACTTTTCAGCTTCTTTGGCATTCTTCTGTCATATACTACAGCTGATACTCTATGCCAGTTGGCTGCAGCCCCTCTGATTCTAGCTTTGACCTCTTCATTCAGACTACCCTTCTCCTCAACCACCCCTCCCAGATACTTGAAGCTGTTTACCTGTTCCACTATCTTCCCATCTATCTCTATTCTCAGCTTCTTCTGATTTCCCCAATCTGCTGCCATTACCACTGTCTTATCTGTGCTTAGTTTTATCCCATATGCCTTCAGATTTGCATTCCATTCTCCTATCCTTTGCTGAAGTTCTAGATCAGAGTCTGCCTGTACTGCCACATCGTCTGTATACAGCAGCTTTGTTGCTCTGACCCCTCCAACCTGTTTGCTGATGTAGTCCATTACCAGTATGAACAGCAGTGGGCTCAGAGCTGAACCCTGGTGTACACCCACTCCCACTGGGAACCCCTCAGTGAGGCCAAACATTAACTTAACTGAACATAAGCATGAGGTCCTAGAGACCCTGACAGTCCACAGAGGTGTGTACCTGTTGATCCTATGAATTAGGAGTCTCATGCCTCTCCAGCCTAATGACAGTACCTAAAGTAATCACCACTTTTGTTGAAACCAAGCAGAGATGGAAAGTGGATCCAAATCAGTAGCTGCTGACACTATTGCTATTACATAGGCCTCAAAGGAGTACTTACTGACATGTAGGCTAGATGCTGGTTTCCAGATGCCCACAGAAGATGCCAGCACTCTTCAGGTGGTAGCATTTCATATGAATGTCAAAAATGAGATGGTGTCCCTAAAAATTGTCATGAAAGAGATTATGTCCCTAAAATTCACATTGCTAGCACCCCAGAGGGTTATTTGATAGATTCCTCATTCTAGATTAGTTGGTTAAAACTACTTCCCAGCAAAAAGTACACCCCATCCATCATTAGACATCACAGTCCAGTTCCCTCAGCCACCATTGCTACAATTTGAGTGAAAAAATAAATTGTCAAGAAATATGTTGTGATATGGCAGAAGGTACTTTACCATGGTATGTCACTTTAGACAATGACCAGTTGGGATAACGGTTAACGTCTTCACCTCCCATGCACAAGGTACAAGGTGTAAATCAATGTGTGTGTTTGTATCTTTAAGAAGCTGTACAGTCAGTTTGCACATGCATATAAATACAGAGCATGTGCAGGCACCAGTGCCATTTTGGGTCAACAGCCAGAATGTTAACATGTATGAGTGAAGTAGTCAGTCAGTTTATAGTTCATTTAAGCTTATGTTGAAAATCCTCCACCCTTATGTGATTGTATGAAATAAAGCTGCTTAAATGAACACCCTGCCTGGTCATCTGTTTTATCCTGACCAGACAAGTGATATGGTGTCAGAATGGGATTCAAAAGTCAAACCATGAGGTGTCTGGCTAAAGATGGAGGAATATATATGAGTGCATCATCCTGAACTGCTAAAACGACTCACAAACAGGTCAGAAAATAATTTCAGGTACTAAAACTCGCAAAAATTATTTTTCTTGCAACAAATATAAAATGTAGCATTCAAGATGTTCAAAATAAATTATTAATTAAACAAAGTGCTCAAAACTACGATATTAGATAAAAATATTCAAAATACATATGAAAACACTCGTAGTAGTTTCTGACTCGCATAATGAGCATGAAAAGGGCAAAATGACTACATTTTTTAGCAAACAACCACATTTCTTGATATGAGCTATTATTTCATATTAACTAAAGTTACTTGAAGCATAACTAGTTATTCAAAGTATAAAACAAAGCTTGCAGAGTGTTTGCAGCGTGTGCTTTATCGCAGTATAGTTATTTCACAAAGTACAGTTATTTCAAAGAGTTTATTGTGCAGTTCAGCATTACTATAAGTTTCTGGCATATGTGTGTGTGTTTGAAACTACTCAGGCATGGCAGAGTCATTTTGCAGACCCTCACCACTTGTGTGTGATAATATTGCAGGAAAAATGGACAGTGAACAGGAATACAATATTTCTGTACAGGGTGCTTTTTCTGACAAAGATGCACATACAAAAGCATTTATTCTGCTTAATTTAGCTGGTTCAGAAGCCATTGAAAGAGCATTTATTTGTGTATGCACCAGCAGTATATGCAGGAGAGGGGGGAAACTGCTATATTGTGGTACAAGCAGAATCAAGGGAGAACACTGAGTCCTTAAAATGTAAATTTAGAAAGATGTGTAACCCTCAAACAAATGTTACATTAGAAAGACACTTAATTTTACACAAGAGATCAAAAGACTGGAAACTTTTCCAGAATATATTACTGACTTGAGAAATAAGGCTAAAACGTGCAGATCTGGTGATTTGAAAGACAAGTTGATAAAAGACAGGCTTATGTACGGTGTTAATGATGCAGTGAGAAAAGTTTTGCTTCAAGACTGTGACAACATTGAGCAAAGTCATAGAGATTTGTCAAATATACAAGCTTACAGAGAAGCACACAATATGCTTACAGGTGCTTGGAGTGTAGTTTCAACACCTTTTAGAGCAAACATAGAGAGTATGCAGCATGTGATTAACAGAAGCAGGCCTAAGAGCGTGCTTGCCACACCCAGAAGCACAGCTCGAATTCAGACAAAACTCAGTGCAGCTTCAGTAAGGCCTAGAGGACACGCAGTTAAGTAAAGGGGTGACTCGGCAAAACCTGAAGCAGGCTTAATAGTTAATTCTCATAACTGTGGTGAAAATCATGAACCCAAGCAAGAAAAGTGCTTAGCTTTTGGTCAACAATGCCACAAGTGTAAAAAATGGTACCACTTTCAAATGCTCTTTAAATCAAGCAAGGCACATTCTTTTATTAAGAAAAGTTATTCAAAGAAGCAAGTCAATCAAGTAGAAAGCTGTGACCTTACTTTTTATGTTGATGGTGTGTCTGTGTTTGGTGAAAAGGTCAATGCAGTAGATTTGTTGCCAGAAAACAAAGTGTTTTTTACTGTTCTGATTAATGGGAGATCCACAAAGCTCAAAGTAGATACTGGTTCAAAGTGTAATTTATGTCAGCAAAAATATTTGCTAGAGTAAGAGCTGGGGTTCATCTTAATTTAGCCAACTGTGTGAATCTTGTTGCTTATGGAGGTGAAGAGATTCAAACCAAAGGCTCAGTAATGCTTTCATGTTACTCTGATGGGAACTGCTATGACTTGCAGTTTTATGCAGTCATTATCAGGCCTCAGAGACAGTTTGAAAATGAAACTTCTTTCCTTCACCAATGAAGTCCATCATGTAAGCACATCTTCACTCTAGTTTCACCGATGCTGTTTTCTCTGAGTATGCTGATATTTTCAAAGACAAGCTAGGCAAACTCCCAGTTGTGTACTCCATGAAGTTAGACCCAGAGGTCAGTCCAGTAAGAAAAGTTCTGGTAGCTATGCAGAATAGAGTCAAAGCTCAGTTAGACAAAATTATGCATTTGGGAGTGATTTGTCCAGGGTATTGTCCATGGTGGTAATGCACAAGAAAAGCTCAAATTATATCAGAATATGTATTGATCCAAGAGATTTGAACAAAGAATTAAAGTGACCTCACCATCCCATGCATACAGTTGAGGAAATTGCTGCCCGCATGCCAAATGCCACAATTTTTTTTTCTGTCTTAGATGCAGAAAGTTCATTTTGGCAAATAATGCTTGATCGAAAATCTTCACTACTGACTACTTTCAGTACGCCATTTGGTAGATACAGATTTCTTAGAATGACATTTAGAATAAATTCTGCCAGTGAAGTCTTTAAGTGTGCAATGGAGCACATTTTTTTCTGGCTACCCCTTTGCTATTATAGTAGATGATATACTAGTTCGAGGCAGTGGTGAAGCAGAGCATGACAGAAACCTCAGGAAAATTCTGGAAAGAGCATGTGAAGTGAATCTTAAGGTCAATCCTCAAAAGTGCAAATTCAGGTTACGTGAAGTCACTTATGTTTGTCATTTGTTTAACAGTTCAGGCTTATGACCAGATCCTTCCAAACAGCCATTCTTGAGGTACCACCTCCAGACAATGTCCAAGCCTTACAATGTTTTCTTGGTATGGTCAGTTATTTGGGCAAGTTTATACCATACTTCAGTGAACTATCAGCACCTTTAAGAGAAGTGACCTGCAAAAATGTTTCCTTGTCCTGGTTGGACCAACACCAAATAGCATTTGAGGTCCTGAAAAAGAAAATTGCCAGTCCACCAATATTAAAGTACTATGATATCCGCAAACCAGTAACCCTTTCCTGTGATGTTTCAAAGTTTGGTGTAGGTGCAGTTATTCTTCAAGAGGGTAGACCTGAAGCCTATGCATCAAGAACTCTTACCAAACTGAGATGCAGTATGCTCAAATTGAGAAGGAACTCTTGGCAATTATGTTTACGTGTTGGAAGTTCCATGATTATATTTATGGCCAACCTGTCCAGATTGAGACTGATCAGCAACCTCTAGTTACTATTATGAGAAAGCACAGAGCTCCAGCAAGACTACAGTGCATGATGCTCAAATTGCAAATGTACAACTTCAAAGTGGTCTATACAAAAGGTAAACTTCTTTATCTTGTTGATACTTTATCCAAATCACCTAGAAATACCACAGAAAAGCTTGACAGAGAGACACTTGACTTCAATGTCATGGAAGTGCGTAATTTTTCTACCACAAGACTCGATGAAATCAGAGATCATACAGCATCTTATTCAATTTTACAAAAGCTCAACCACTTCATCAATGTTGGATGGTCATCAAAGCAATCTTGTTTACCCCCAGAAGTACAACCTTATTTTTCTTACCAAGACGAGATGTTAATAGAAGATGGTATAATTTTCAAAGGTCCTAAAGTCATCGTTCCAACATCCTTACAACAAGAGTACATCCAAATTTTGTATTGTAGCCACCTAGGTTCTGACTCTACCAAAAGAAGGATGAAAGGAATAGTACTTTGGCCTTCTATATCAAAAGATATCAAAAAAGTACTTTCATCTTGTTTAGTTTGTAATAGTACTACACCACACTTGCAAAAAGAACCACTTCATTTAAGCCAGATTCCTGAACTACCTTGGTTGACAGTAGCCACAGACATCTTCGAGTGGAATGGTCATTACTTAGTGTTAGTTGACTCTTATTCAAATTGGTTTGAGATTGTCTACTACCCGTCATTACTAAGTTGAAACATAATTTCTCAGGCCATGGTAGTCCACACAAAGTTATGTCTGACAATGGTGCCCAGTTTATCAGTCAGCAGTTCAAGAAATTTGGAAGAGAGTGGGACTTCCCATGTTACCAGTAGTCCTGAGTATCCACAATCAAATGGTTTGGCTGAGCATGCAGTACAAAGTGGAAAACAGTTGTTGAGATCTAAGCATGACAATGCCAATGTTTTCTTGAATTTGCTTAATCTCAGAAATATACCCAGAGACAATTTACTTGGTCCACCTGCATAGACACTTCTAGCGAGGCAAACCAGAACCACCTTGCCAATCACTACAAGTTTGTTAGTGCCCAGTGCCAAAAACAACAGAGCAACCAAAGCCCAACTTTTCAAAAAGTTTTCATCTCAGAAATCTTATTATGACAAAATGAGCAAATTTCTCAGTCTGTTGAAAGAAGGAGAGATAGTGAGGATCCAAATGGCAAAACGTTTTAATCGAATTGGTCAAGTGAAAAGTTAATGTGCAGAGCCAAGATCTTACATAGTAAAATCTGGGGGTATAGAATACAGAAGGAATCAGAGGCATCTTCTTCCAGTGTCTGAATCAACATCGCAGCATCATACCTGTGATACAGACTCTAAATCTCAGAGCAGCTTGAATGATGTTCCTGTCCAAGGACATGTTTCAGCATCCATTCCTGTTCCTGATGTTGTTTCTGATGTCCCAGAAGCTGAACATTCACCAGTGACTATCCCTGTTGCTAAACCCAGTTCTAATGTTTATATAACAAGATCAGGTCATATTACCAGACCTGGTACAAGATACACGGCAACCTGGACATGATTGTTTTGTTTGTAATTATGTCTGTATAATTGCATGCCAAATCTTATCGTCATGTTACTGTACATGACCAGAATTTCAAAGAGGGAGGATGTAGATTAGAGTGTGTGTTTGTATCTTTAAGAAGCTTTCCAGTCAGTGGCCACATGCTTATAAATACAGAGCATGTGGAGGCAGCAGTGCCATTTTGAGTGAGCAGTCAGAGTGTTAACATGTATAAGTGAAGTAGTCAGTTTATAGTCTGTTTGTTGCAAATCCTCCATCCTGATGTGTTTGTATAAAATAAAGCTACTTAAATGAACACCCCGCCTGTTCATCTGTTTTATCCTGACCAGATGAGCTCCACACAAGGTTTGATCCTGACCTCTGACCAATACCTGTTTGGAGTACGCATGTTCTCCCTTTGTCTCTGTGGGTTCCTCCCACCTCTGAAAAATATGCTGAGTTTTTCCCTCTCAAACTCACCTAGGAATGGAGCTGTGGGCAGCAGCTCAGACTCTACATGGTGCCCTATAGCAGGAAGTGTTGTACAGACCAACCACTTTGGGCATCTACTGTGGTGTGCAGTATCCTCAAGATAGGATAACACAAATTAGACTGCATGCTGTGGCAGAGCTAGCCACTCAACGATGTAATATATGGCTCTAAGTGATTTGGTCATGTTGACTAATGTCGCCAAAATGGGCATGGGTAGTTACTGGTGATAAGTGAGTTGAGGGCCTGGCCTAATCCAACCTACACAAGGGACCCATGCTAATGGTGGGATGGGTGTATGTGCCAGTATTGGCAAGTGTGTGCCTGCCATAAAGCCCAGCACCCTGGGTCAATAAGCTACTGGCCGGCCGGTGGCTAGTTGCCCAGCTTGGGTTACCTGGGAGAGCTCTGTTCAGCGAAAGCTGGATGAAAAACCAAAAACCAATCAACCTGCCAAACATGAACTGAAAATTGCTATACTTGATGTAGGTTCACTGACAGGACACAGCTTGGAAGTGGATGACATGATCATACCAAGGAGGCTGGACATCCTATGTATCCAAGAGACAAGATGGAAGGGCAGTGCAGCAAAGCCACTTGGCTTGGGATACAGACTCTACTTCTCAGGAGGGGAATAGGCTAGAAATGGTGTGGGAATTGTACTGAGAGAGAGGCTTCAGAAGACAGTGAGGGAAATCATTAGAATTAAAGGAGAACCGCACCCACAGACTCAAAAAACATGTTTATTTCATCATGGTTCAGTGTTTCCTACATTTTAACATTACTCTGGGACTATTTCCAGGTTTTTAAATATTTTAATATGTAAGTTCTGAGTCTGACCACATGGGGTCTGGCATTTTGAAGTAATTTTAATTGTTTAGTCTGCCTCTAGGTATCCCACAATGCACTGCTCGTCTGTAAAAGGTTACATCATGCAGGCCTCTTTCTTCCTAAAGCTCTTGTCACAGCATGCACTGCTGTCTTTCAGTCAGTTAGTTTTAAGTAACATTTCATGCCATTCAATGACTACTTAAAACACCCAAAATAACATAAATTCCAAACGGAAAAAAAACTGTAAAAAACTGCAGTAACCATAAAAATAAAAAAACAGCCACCAAGGACAAAACCGGTAGTCTTGATCAGTGAAAAATGAATTTAATGCAAGACTAAAACATAAATGACTAAGCGCTTTCACCAGAAAAACACACTGGCTTCTTCAGAGTCATTTGAATATTACAAGCACGTTGCTTAAATAATAAATTGGCTGTTTTTTTTATTTTTATGGTTACTACTTAAAACACAAAGTGCAAATGCCACAGAACAGACTTTCAAAGTGGTTTTTACAGTTGCTTCTTTTTAGAATGGCTAAACTGCAGTTTTTTTTTGTGAAGCTTGAATTGTACTAGTTTGACTCATCTCCCACCCCCTTCACAACTACCTTACCTAGCTGTCAAAATGCTAAGGGTAATATGAGCTGTTACCTGCTTTGATTGACAGCTCACAGCAGGAGACTTGACTCGTACTGTTTCCCTGTTCTAGCCTTTACTTTCTGTATGGGTAGGGGAAGGGCCAGGGAGCTGTGACATCACAGCATGGGTGGGTTTTTAGGATGGTCATGATGATGTCAGTTTGGGGAGGGAATTAGCCAGAAAACTACCTGTAGTCAGTGGCCTTAATGACATCAGTGAATTGTAGACTTTTCAGGGTAGGATAACAGTTTTTTGAAAGTGAAACCACCACAGTATGGTAAGGTACTGCTGTAGTGGAGAGAAACAGTCAATATAAAATATTTAAATGCTGTTGTTGTTTATTCATAGCAGGGACAATAAATAGGGAGAAAAAGGACAGAGAACTTGAGCATTTAATAAGAGAATCCCCTTGTGGTCCTTTAATGACAGACTCATGGCAGTCAGACTCCAGTGTAATGATAGGGCAGTATTTGTAATCTCAGTCTGTGCCCCATAGTAGGGTTGTGATAGTGAGGAAAAGAGTGCATTCAGACTGCAGTGCAGGACCTACTAGATAAAGCAGGACAACATGAATTGTTGTTGATAACAATTGACTGGAATGCACATATCAGGACAAACAGAATAGGATATTGGGACTGCCTGGGTCCACATGGGTTGGGCAACAGGAATAAAAAGAGAGGCCATTCTAGACTTCTGTCTGGCAAATGGCTGGAGAGTAGCCAACACATGCTTCGGAAAGAGAGACAGTCACAAGATCACATACAAGAGTATCCAACATGCGAGTCAGGTAGACTTCCTCCTGCTAAGAAAAAGGCACTGGGGTAGAATCCATGACTGCAAAGTCATCCCCATTGAAACAGTCAGCCACAGCATAAACAACTGGTTGCCACAATCAGCTGCAAGCAGTGGTCAGAAGGCTCTAAGGTCAACAGAGACCAGGCTGAAGACCTGGAAGTTGACTGGAGAGAAAGTACAACAGTTCAAGGCATTACTCAGGGCTCTAGCAACTCAAGAAGAGGAGGAAATAGGTGGAGTTGAAGAAGAATGGCAGTGCCTCAGAACAGCATGTGTTAGGACTATAGAATAGATATGTGGCCAGGTATGGAAATAAGGTACATAAGGACAGCTGGTGGTGAAATGCAGAAGTCTAGGAAGTCATCAAAATAAAGAAGGAGTGTAGGAAAAAATGGGAGATAGAAAAGACCAAACAAGCTAGGAAGGAATACTGGTTGGCTAACAAAGAAGCTAAGAAAGGAGTTGCAGTAGCAAAGAATGGGGCACTGGAGGCATTCTACAAACTTTTGCAAAGTGACTCAGTAGTGCACAAAGAAACTAATTAGATTGCAAGGCAAAGACAGAAAGATAAAGAAGATAGTCAGACACCCTTCATAAGGGATTCCAGCAACAATCTCCTCCCCAGTCCACAGGACATCAAAGGCAGATGAAAGGAAGATTTCCAGCAGCGTCTGAATGAAGAAAACCCCACAGAAGCTGTACTGCCCCTGAAACAGCCTATGATGAGAGAAGAAGAGGAGGAAACCCTAGGAGAAGTAAGAACAGCACTAAGGAAAATGAAGTTAGGGAAAACAGCAGGCTCAGATGAGGTCATAGCAAATATGATAAAGATGCTGGGTGAAATAGTGGAGAAATGGATCTTGAGGGTACTCATAGCAGTGGAGAGAGAAAGATGTATCCCAGATGACTGAGGAATAAGCATACTCATGCCAGTGTACAAGAACAAAGGGGACATCCACAACTGTGGACAGTACAGGGGCATCAAACCCGTATCACATTGCATGAAAGTCCTGGAGAGAGTGGTTGATAAACAGATACACAGAGTAGTAGAACGTAAAATGAGAGATGAGCTGTTCAGATCAGCATGCAGCACAATTGCCCTGATGTTAGCAGTGAGACAGATAGTTGAGAAGAAGCTAGAGATGAGGAAAGAGTCCAACTGGGCATTCCTAGACTTGGAGAAAGCATATGGCAAGGTCCCAAGAAGCTTATGTGGGCAGTACTGCGTTGGTTCGAAGTCCTAAAAACATTGGTAGAATTAGTGCAGGCTATGTACAAGGACCCGATGACTCAAATATGAACAGTGTTTGGCCTCACAGAGGGGGTCCCATTGGGAGTAGGTATACACCAGGGTTCAGCTCTGAGACCACTGCTTTTCATCCTGGTGAGGGAATACATTAGCAAACAGGTCAGAGAGGACAGATCAACAAAGTTGCTGTATGTAGATGATGTGGCATTACAGGCAGACTCTGAGTAAGAACTGCAGCAAAGGATAAGAGAATGGAATGCAAAACTGAAGGCACATGGGATGAAACTAATCACAGAAAAGATGGTGGTAATGGCAACAAATTGGGGAAATCTGAAGAAGCTGAGAATTGAGATAGAAGGGAAGATAGTGGAATAGGTAAATAGCTTCAAGTATCTGGGAGAGGTGGTTGAGGAGAAGGGAAGTCTGAATGAAGAGGTCAAAGCTAGAATCAGAGGGGATGCAGCCAACTGGTAGAGAGTCTCAGGAGTAGTCTATGACAGAAGAATGCCAAAGAAGCTGAAAAGTAAGGGGTACAAGATAGTGGTGTGACCAGTACTACTGTATGGTACAGAAACCTGGGCAGTAAAGGCAGAGCAGATGAAGAAGCTAGATGTGATGGAAATGAAGTTTCTGAAAAGGGTGATAGAATGCACACTGTGGGAGAGGCGAAGAAACAAGGACATAACAGCAGAAGCCAAAGTAGCTCCAATTGCAGAAAAGATGAAAGAGAACAGATTATGGTGGTTCAGACACTTGCAGAAAAGCAGAAGACAAGCTGATGAAAAAGATTTGAGACAGACAGGAAGAAGGTAAGAGGAAACAAGGACATCCAGCAAAAAAGTGGATGGATTGTGTGAAAGAAGATCTTCAACAGTCAGGCATGAGTACTGAAGAAGGCAGGAGTGTGGCACTGAATCAAGAGAAATGGCGACAGTTAACACGATACCCTGATCCCATGTAGAAAATAGGAAACAAAGGGGATGTTGATGATGATGATGATGATGATGTTGATTTACCTTGGCAGCCTTCTGTGTTGGGAGTTCTACCTCCCAAAAGAGGAGGGGAGATACTTCCCTCTGAGTAGTCATAGTCAGAATTGGAGGTACAACATTTGTCCTTCTTACATAAAATGGTTTGTCCTTTAGGATGTGACACCAACATCCAAAAAAATCTACTCTTCAGGCTTCCATCATCAGGTGGAAGGCAAAAGAGATACTTGACTTCAAGAAGAAGTGGTTAGAGAAGGTTGAGATAAAAGCGACCAAGCCACTGGCTGTCTCTGCAATGCTGCCAGCCTGCAGAGGAGCCTTGAGGTTGCATCATTTAATACTGAGTTTCATCCACCTGTCCTGAAACATCCAGACAGCTACCTCTGACAAATGTCTTAACATCCTAGTGGTAGTGTTATCTGCAGATTTCCAAATGATCCAAATTGGTACAAGGCCTTAACAGTTTATCAAATAATAAAATCAGGAAGGTTTCCACCTGAGACATGCTATCATTCAGGACAGTTAATTGTCATATGCATATGTAAAGTATAGGGAGGTGTCTGAAAACAAATCATGGACATGTTCCTGGGTGTCCCTGATGAAAATCTAGGAGATAAAAAATCTTCAGAATTACTGAAAGAGCCTTGATAGAGGGAACACACACAATAAAATGCAAATGCAGCATAGTGGATTCAAGCATCAGTGTAGCAGCATCTAAGAAAATGGTGAAACGGCATATGTGATTTAGGCTGCAGTCCTAACCAGAAGATGTTAATACCGAACTCTCAAATGTTTCTTTACTGAAAAACTTCCCTTTAGGCCTGCACTCCATTCAGTATTCAAAACTCCTGGAGAGGAGAGGGAAATGATGTAGACAGTTATGCAAATGTCCCATATGTCTGTTGCTAAAGATAAACCATAGTATCCCAATAAATCCTGTTCCTTTTACTGAAAGCAAACAAGAGCAGATCAGTACAGCCAGAAAAGCTGTTTGAAAGGTGATAGTTGAAAAGAGGTGACAGGAGTTGTGAGAAACAGCAAGGCAGGGGAAGGATCAATAGTTATCACCCACACAAGAAACTCATCAGAGGGTACAGACTACCCTTTATTTCTCTTCCTTTTTCTTTGTTTATCCCTTGAGCAATATGATAACTTTGCTCAATGCAACTTGCTTGCAGCTAATGAAAAAGATTTATTACTTTTTAAGGATACAGTCAGAATTCTTATGTAAACCCCCCCACCCCCCATTTTATGAACACCATGGCCATATCAGAATGCCAACAAGGTTATGAATTGGAGATATTGAGGTAGTTGCTGTTTATAGGGTGACTGAGGAAAAAGTAGGTAGTGGAGACCGTATCTGGACTTATCCAGATTAACCAGTTTTCTGGCAGTGAATGCTAACTCTGCATGTCTTCCTTAAACTGCTTTGCAGGGATAGTCCTCAGGAGCTGAAGGACATTTTACAAATACAAATAGATACTTCCCCGAGCTTAGATAATTTAGCCCATTGGCTCATTCACCTCTGTAAGGACTTCTCTCCCACCTTCTCACTCACATATACAACCTCTGCTTAACTAATAAGGTTATGCCTCAGGTATGGAAAACAGCAATAGTCGGTCCTATTCCAAAACTATCTAAGGCAAGTACTGCTTTGCAATAACATCCTATCTCAATACTTGCCACTTCTGGTAAAATAGTGAAAAAATATAACCAAATTACTACTTATTTACATCAAGGCAATCTTCTATCTAGGAAACAACATTGGTTTTGTTCTGAATGTAGCACCATAACAGCTTTGAACTCATTCAGAGATGGCATCCATCCTGTTTAATCTGGGCAAAGACAACCTGACAGGAGCTGAATTTATTGACCTCACAAAAGCATTTGCTCTAATTGACCATAACTTAGTCGCATATCGCCTTCTCAGAGGCGATCTCTGCCTAACACACAAAGCTATGTCAAACCCAGACACAAACCCACTTAAAGAAATCCCAATCCCTCTGAGATACATGCTTTAGGGACCTAAACCTTGTCACCACAATAAACAGAACATGCTGGAAGGATAGATTCCTGTCCCAGAGACTTCCCATACTCTGGAACAAACTACCTATCTATATCAAACAAAGCTCCTCATTAGCACTCTTCAAGAAAAATCTTTGATTGGATGGGAGATAGGAAATTCACCCCGGGGATCACTTCTGTGGCTCTGCTCAACAGTGGCACCAGAAAATAATTTTCTTGGGTGGCGAAAGCCAGGGTACCTTTTGGCTAGGCTTATATAGGCCCTTAGGGCCAATAGCCTAGTACCTACCTATGAAATAGGCATTAGTGACGACACAAAATCTTGTTTTTTTAAATTTTCTCACCAGTAGATTCTTCAAGGTGAATGTAGGTACCAACACCTATGAAATAGCTCCTCTTATGAAGGGAGTCCCCGATTTTCCACTTTAGCCTCTCTGAACCTTTCCATATTTATCAACAAACTCCATCTGATCACCCTCAGGTACAGCTAATTCTTTATGCAGATGACATGGTCATCTATAAGTCAAGCAAATCCTACTCTGTTATACAAACTCTGCTCTAAGATGATATCCTAACCCTCAGCCATGGCTAATAGGCCAGAAACTTACACCAGTTCCCTCAAAAAAAAAGCAATGTTGTTTGGAACCAACCAAAAATAGCGAAAGCACACAGCTTACTTAATATTAAAGATGTTAACAATATCACCATTGAAACTACCACATCCTTCAAATACCTTGGGATTTGGCTCAACCAATCTCTTAACTTTCAACTACACATTCAAAACACTTGTGAAAAGATCAACACATCATTTTTTGAGCAATAAGCCATCAACTTTTTTTTTATCCAAGCCAGCCAAAGCTGTCATAGGCAAATGAATACTCTTAACTCAGATATGGACTACCCATCACAGCGGTAGTATCAAAGAAAAATACCACCACCTTGCAAACCATCTCCAGTAAACTCTGCTAGTTCATTTGCAACTCCCCCATTAATGAACACCACTGCATAACTCTTGCCAAAGCTAAATTTCTCCCAATGCATTTGAGAGACAATCTTCTAATAGGGTGACTATTTCAAAAAAGGCCTTTCTCCTGAGACATCTTCCCTTCTTACTATAAACTCTTCATGAAAACCCCACATATAATCTGAATGGTATCTCTCAATCTCAGCCCATCCTACAAACTCCAAAAATTAAACTTCATCACACGGACTATGCTTTCTCCACTCTAGCACCTAAACTATGGGACTCGATTCCTTTCTCATTCAGAGAGATCAGAAAGTACATGATCTTCAGACAACAGCTCAAGGAACACCTCTTCACCCAAACATGTAACATGAACCCTGGAGTTTTCTCACAACCCCTTTATTCCTATTTTATCCTTCCTTATTTCATCTTGTCATCCTCTCAGTTACTGCCTCTTATTCATCCTATATCCCTCTTCTGTTTGCATCTCATGCTTCCTCTCCCTGCTACTCCTCTTCCCTCTGTATGCCTGTCTAAAAATTACTTTATCTTCTCCCCATGGTATAATTTCCTGTAAGTGTTCTCTCTTGACTCTTCTAATGTCTTCATATCTCTCTATATAATGATATGCTGATATTTCTGTTACATAAGCCATCTCAGTTGTTATGGCTACATCTTATCCAGAAAGCTCTGCTAAGATAAACTCCATTTTTCCATCCGTGTTTTGACATTGTAAACTGCGTCTTCAACTAAATATTATATTATATTCTTGCATCTGTAAATACATATGTTTTGGCATAACTGTGTATTTTTAAACATGCTTGTTCATTTCTTATATGATTCTAGTCACATGGGCTATGCTTGCAAATGGTCCATTGAGATCAGTGCACTACCCCTGTAAACAAACATAAATAAATAAATGAATAAGTAAATACATTAATAAATAAAAATACATGAAGAGATATGCTCCAGTTTTAGAAAATTAACAGCCTATGGAATAACTTACCACAACAGGTCAAAAAAATTAATACTTGACTACCTTTAAGGCTAGTGTTAATGAGTGGATAGATATGTACAACCATACACCAGGACTATTATATACAGTGTTGCTCAATTTGGGAATTAAACACTTTTAAGTGCTTGAAGAAGGAGACATAGTATGATACATTTGTTTGTTTAACAGTATATATGACTAGGCATCTTATAGTCCTCGTGCCTAATTTGTTCCTGTATTTCTATATTCCATACATTTTAATTAATCCTGAGTACTGATGCTTTCTCAGGTGAATGATGGGGTCCACCTCTTCCAGTCCACCTTCTGACATTTTGTATTTTTCATGACACCAAGGATATTTGTGAAGTGTGCAGCCCCAGTGTTTACCTGTCTGCGAACAAAAGGGATGCATCTCTATCCATACCTGGCTGATTTCCCAACTCAAGTCCATTCAGTGGCAATAGATGTTATGTTTACTTATCTGGGATGGGAATTAGCTTGACCATCCCCAATTCCATCTTGCAACTGTAGACTATGAATGTATTGGAAGCCCTCCTGAATAAGGAGAAGGCCCAAGTCCTCTTCCAAATGGAGACAATCTCAATGTTAATTGCAAGCAGTTAACCTGCTGACCTAGGAGATCTTAAAAGGATTCATTCTGATGTTGCCACTAGCTGTAGGACTTATAAGAAAAATTCAGTTGTATCAGAAGAGCGTTTGGCTGCAGCATTATTACTGTCTTTGCTAGTGAGTGGGATTCCTGCCTTGTCATCCATAAAAAAGGATTTGGTCTGGTGGGTATCTTAGGTAGATTTTGATGAAGCTGTACGTTGAAACTGGTAGTTTGTAGTTCGCGCCAAGGCATTTGAACTACATTAAACAATGCTTTAGCTTTTCCCAAAATGTTTATGGGTTTCTGTCTTGGTTCTCATCATAGGTATGGACCAACAAGGCTAAGGCATGACCCTCACCCTTCCTCCAGTCACTGTCACCACAGATTCCTCAGATGTGGAATGAGTAGCCTATTTTGGGTGCCTTACGGTGAGTAGCTCATGTGATAGAAACATACAGAAAAGCACATAACTATGAATGATGGTCCTCTAACTTATCTTAACTTCTTTCAAAAATGAGCTATGGTGAGGCACCCTAAAGATAATGACACAAAAATATGGTTACTCTGTACTTTAGCAAGCAAAGGGGCACACCTATAACAGCTTCATACTGATGATGCTATTTCAGAAGACAATCACATATCTGAGTCACCACTTGTAAGCTTTTTCCGTTCTGTCCGATCAAAATAACATAGAAGGCAAACTAACCTATTCTTCCATTAACAACTGTAAGCAAAGACTAGATCAATAGGTTTTCTGGGTCATTTCAGATCCCACTGTGAAATTGCATGTGGACAATTCCATCTCAAATAAAAAACACTAACTCCCCACACTCTACTATGAATTTCATAGTGATAAATTCTTGACCATGGGCACTTTATGCATGTCCCAGGCAAAGGTCTAGAATATGCCTTTTCCCCTTATTCTCTTATGTTATTGCAATAAGGAAATACAGAAGGAGCTATTTGCATTTTGATAGATCACTTTTGGCCCTGTAGCCATGGTTCTCAACCCTGAACCAGATAGTCTAGCTGACATCCATGATGTTCATAGGTTCATAGGTTGGTACTAGACTACCGGCCCTAGGGCCTATACAAGCGTAGCCATAACAATTCCCTGGCTATTTCTTCCCACAATATTTACTTCCCTAGACCCCTGTCTAGCAGGGCAGCTGACATGATCCCCGTGGTGAATTTCCTATCTCCCATCCAGTCATCAAGGTTCCTTTTGAAGAGGGCCAAAGAAGCGCTCTGCTTGACATGTATGGGCAGTCTATTCCAGAGTCTGGGGAGTCTCTGAGTCAGCAACCTACCCCTCCAGCATGTTTTGTTCATTGTGATGACAAGGTTTAGATCCCTGGAGCGTGTGGCTCTGATGGATTGGGATTTCTTTAAGTGTAGCATGTCCAACAGTTCTGGGTTTGACATGGCCTTGTATGTTAAGCAGAGATCACCTCTGAGTAGATGACATGTGACAGAGTATCACATGGTTCATCACATGGTTCACTTTTGCAGCAATAATTTTAGAGTAGGCCTATTACAAAAGACCCAGACATTGACCTGACTTCCAGAGCTTAGCACTCTTCCTTTTCTAGGCAGTGTGAACAGCCTTCCAACCTGGATGATAGAACATAAGTTGTATAAGAGGGACATCCTCTCATACCATAGTCAGGTCTTTTTTGCTGCTGTTCACTTAAGAATGAATGAGCTATTCTTACAATGCTCTTAGTCCATGGGTTTGGCCTGGCTTCCAGTACTGGCAACTAAGTATCCCATTGGGGAGCAACAGCTAATTTTTATATCCAAGTTAAATGCTTCGCAGGTAGTCTTTCAATGTCAGGGCTAGATATCAGGTATTGAAAACGTAAATAATTGTACTGAATGTGAGAAGTAGCTGTCCCATAGCAACTTCCACATTAAAGGTGTTTTTTGTCTTCAGCCTGAGAACAGCACTGCTAATTGTCTCCATTTTTCAAGGCTTAACAAGAAAACAGTCAAACAGAAAGTAAATCTCTCTATGACTACCTTAACTCATTTCCTGCAGTACCGCTCTTTTGAGTGTGTACCTTTAACTCCTAGTGGGTGTGTATTGAGCCTTTAAAGTTTAAGTTATCACTTTACATTTCTAACAAGTACTTATTGACAGAGGTCAAATATCAATACAGTTGTGTTTGCCATCATGTATGCTTCAAGATAAAATATTCTGATATGTCGTGTGTAGCATGGATTTGGAATAATTAATGCAAATATGAACAGGAAATATTTGATGTCTAGAGGAGCAGTAGGAGGTAACTGCAGAAATGCTTGGAGACGTCACTCGGCTGTAATGAGTTAATCACAAAAAGTTATGCTCCATTTCTAGGACCATTATGATGTTGGCCAAAACTGCTTTGGACACCCCACCAAAAAAAAAAAATGAAGATGTACCATAAAGAGAAAGGGTACCAAGGCATTTTGCATCCCCTGATTCTGGTATCATCCTTTGCCAAGGTCTCTAGTGTTATCTTTCAAGGCCACCATGCACTGCAAAAATAGTATATCCTCCCAAACTGAATTATTCCTTGGCATGAATGATCCAAAGGTATCTACATAGGCCCCTTGCTTTGTTGCCTAATATTAAAAACAAGGTTGAGGGAGGTTGTCTTTCTTTCTTTGTCTGCAGGTGTGCTAGCAGTTCAAGAATGAGGTCTTTGACCCCAGCCCACATCCTGCATGTGTTGGATGCGACCTGATAGTCCCCACCCCCATCTCTCATAGGATGTCAACAGATTGGCCTAGGCTTTTGTGTATTTCTTGAACACTTTGTTACCTTCTTTACATCCATCATTGTCATGGATCTCTTTTCATAGGTGGAAAAGGAAACTACTCCAAGGAATCCCAACTCCACTAATAGGGATGAACTGGTCAATGTTAACCACATTTCCCCTTCTCTGCATACTCAGCAAAGCTCTTCGTGGTCCTGCAGAGTGGTGCTAGCAGCAGAGCAATAAAAAAGAGTGACTGCTACCTGATCCAAGTATTCTTTACTGCCTTTACATTAGCGACTGCATATTCTCACCGAAAAGTGAGTTTGAAACTACTGTACTACTTAAATAAGCTTGTTATTGCATTTATTTGCTTACCTGCACTTTAAAATAGTTTTGTTGTTTAATTTAACTGTTGAGGCTGCCCACTCAAGTGCGCTAGCCTGTGCAAAGAATTTACTGTGTTTCCTGCTATCTGTCTTAAAAAAAGAAAAAAAAAAACAAAAAAAAAATATCCTTGTTTCCCGCCTTTTCTGAGCTAGAATAGTCCTGAATTCAGGTTTTGCTGTATTCTGGACTTTAGTACAAGTTCCTGTGTTGCCCATATCCTTACCTGGATAGGAGGAAGCCTCTCTGTTCAGCAGTGAGAGTGGGGAGCTTTGAGCAGCCTATCTGTCCCTGGAAGAGTGATCTCAGCCCAGAAACTAGTTGTTTATTGGCTGTTTTGGGCTAATTCCTAGCTCCTTCAAGTCCCCTACTTAAAAACTCGCTTTGGCGTGGTTTTTGCGATTGTTCCGACTCAGCAAAGCTCCTCATGGTCCTGCAGAGTGGTGCTAGCAGCAGAGCGATGAAAAAGAGTGACTGCTACCTGATCTAAGTATTCTTTACGGCCTTTACATATGCGACTGCATATTCTCACCGAAAAGCAAATTTGAAACTACTGTACTACTTAAATAAGCTTATTATTGCATTTATTTGCTTATCTGTACTTTAAAATCGTTTTTTGTTTAATTTAACTGTTGAGGCTGCCCACTCAAGTGCGCTAGCCTGTGCAAAGCATTTACTGTGTTTCCTGCTATCTGTCTTAAAAAAAGAAAAAAAAAACAAAAAAATATATCCTTGTTTCCCACCTTTTCTGAGCTAGAATAGTCCTGAATTCAGGTTTTGCTGTATTCTGGACTTTAGTACAAGTTCCTGTGTTTCCCATATCCTTACTTGGATAGGAGGAAGCTTCTCTGTTCACCAGTGAGAGTGAGAAGCTTTCAGCAGCCTATCTGTCCCTGGAGGAGTGGTCTCAGCCCAGAAACTAGTTGTTTATTGGCTGTTTTGGGCTAATTCCTAGCTCTTTCAATTCCCCTGCTTAAAAACCCGCTTTGGCGCAGTTTTTGCACTTGTTCCGAC